>NC_092110.1:42720443-42745443 GCF_045679555.1 Salvelinus alpinus | reverse complement strand
ATGAGAAAAGAGAGAGGGGAGAGGAGGAAGGGAGGAAACAAGGAGCAGGGGAAAGGAATGACATGAGAAAAGAGAGAGGAGGAAGGGAGGAAACAAGGAGCAGGGGAAAGGAAGGACATGAGAAAAGAGAGAGGGGAGAGGAGGAAGGGAGGAAACAAGGAGCAGGGGAAAGGAAGGACATGAGAAAAGAGAGAGGGGAGAGGAGGATGGGAGGAAACCAGGAGCAGGGGAATGGAAGGACATGAGAAAAGAGAGAGGGGAGAGGAGGAAGGGAGGAAACAAGGAACAGGGGAAAGGAAGGACATGAGAAAAGAGAGAGGGGAGAGGAGGAAACAAGGAGCAGGGGAATGGAAGGACATGAGAAAAGAGAGAGGGGAAAGGAGGAAGGGAGGAAACAAGGAGCAGGGGAAAGGAAGGACATGAGAAAAGAGAGAGGGGAGAGGAGGAAACAAGGAGCAGGGGAATGGAAGGACATGAGAAAAGAGAGAGGGGAAAGGAGGAAGGGAGGAAACAAGGAGCAGGGGAAAGGAAGGACATGAGAAAAGAGAGAGGGGAGAGGAGGAGAGTGTGTGAGAGTGTGAGTGTTTGTTTGTGAGTATGTGTGTTGAATATGCAGTTTGGTTGCGTGTTGTTGTTTGATATGAGAAGGATAAAGCAGCCTCATTTCTGTGTCTAATAACCATTATATTTGCTATGGACCTGGTCAAAAGTAGCAGACTCCATTATCACATCTTCTTATATATATATTATTATATCGTTTTTTGTTATGAATAAGTCATCATATAGTCCTGCTCAAGGCTACTGGGCTACCAGGCTACTACAGTAGACTACTAGGCTACCAGGCTACTACAGTAGACTACTAGGCTACTGGGCTACCAAGCTACTACAGTAGACTACTAGGCTACCAGGCTACTACAGTAGACTACTAGGCTACTGGGCTACCAGGCTACTACAGTAGACTACTAGGCTACCAGGCTACTACAGTAGACTACTAGGCTACTGGGCTACCAGGCTACTACAGTAGACTACTAGGCTACCAGGCTACTACAGCAGACTACTAGGCTACTGGGCTACCAGGCTACTACAGTAGACTACTAGGCTACCAGGCTACTACAGTAGACTACTAGGCTACTGGGCTACCAGGCTACTACAGTAGACTACTAGGCTACTATAGGCTACCAGGCTACTACAGTAGACTACTAGGCTATGAGGCTACTAGGCTACTACAGTAGACTACTAGGCTACCAGGCTACCAGGCTACTACAGTAGACTACTAGGCTACCAGGCTACTACAGTAGACTACTAGGCTACCAGGCTACTACAGTAGACTACTAGGCTACTAGGCTACCAGGCTACTACAGTAGACTACTAGGCTACTATAGGCTACTAGGCTACCAGGCTACTACAGTAGACTACTAGGCTACCAGGCTACTACAGTAGACTACTAGGCTACCAGGCTACTACAGTAGACTACTAGGCTACTATAGGCTACTAGGCTACCAGGCTACTACAGTAGACTACTAGGCTACTATAGGCTACAAGGCTACTACAGTAGACTACCAGGCTACTATAGGCTACTACAGTAGACTACTAGGCTACTATAGGCTACCAGGCTACTACAGTAGACTACTAGGCTACTATAGGGTACCAGGCTACTACAGTAGACTACTAGGCTACTATAGGCTACCAGGCTACCACAGTAGACTACTAGGCTACTACAGTAGACTACTAGGCTACTAGGCTACCAGGCTACTACAGTAGACTACTAGGCTACTATAGGCTACTAGGCTACTACAGTAGACTACTAGGCTACTACAGTAGACTACTAGGCTACTAGGCTACCAGGCTACTACAGTAGACTACTAGGCTACCAGGCTACCAGGCAACTACAGTAGACTACTAGGCTACTATAGGCTACTAGGCTACTAGGCTACCAGGCTACTACAGTAGACTACTAGGCTACTATAGGCTACTAGGCTACCAGGCTACTACAGTAGACTACTAGGCTACTATAGGCTACTAGGCTACTACAGTAGACTACCAGGCTACGACAGTAGACTACTAGGCTACTACAGTAGACTACCAGGCTACGACAGTAGACTACTAGGCTACTATAGGCTACTAGGCTACTACAGTAGACTACTAGGCTACTACAGTAGACTACTAGGCTACTATAGGCTACTAGGTTACTACAGTAGACTACTAGGCTACTATAGGCTACTAGGCTACTACAGTAGACTACTAGGCTACTAGGCTACCAGGCTACTACAGTAGACTACTAGGCTACCAGGCTACTACAGTAGACTACTAGGCTACTAGGCTACCAGGCTACTACAGTAGACTACTAGGCTACTACAGTAGACTACTAGGCTACTATAGGCTACTAGACTACCAGGCTTTGACAGTAGACTACTAGGCTACTATAGGCTACTTGTCATGTTTGCTCCCGCTCTTCCCTTCCCCTGGCGCTTGAGGGCGCCAGATTACCCTGCATCACACGCTCCTGCCATCCATCACCCACACCTGCCTTCTCTCGTCACTCGCATCAGCGTTAATGGACTCACCTGGACTCACTTATTACATGTTAATTTCCTCCCCTATATTTGTCTGTTCCCTTGCTCTGTTCCCTGCTGCTGCATTGATTGTTTCTTGTCTAAGTTTTTGTTTGCTGACGCTGTGCTTGTCTCGTTATATGTCCGTCTTTTATTAAATGTTACTCCCCGTACCTGCTTCGTCTCTCCAGCGTCATTTTGCGTGACACTACTAGGCTACTACAGTATGCTACTAGGCTACTATAGGCTACTACAGTATGCTACTAGGCTACCAGGCTACTACAGTATGCTACAAGGCTTCTACACAATACACACTACACACTACACACTAAACACTACACACTACACACTAAACACTACACACTATACACTACACACTATACACTCTATTAAATTAACAACAAAGAATATGAAAAGTGCATCAGAAGTTTCTTAGATTCTTGTCATCAAAATGAACACCAATCAAACCTGAAAAATATTTTAACAATGTCAGGCTGAACGCAACCAATCTCATAAAACCTTCTCTGGATAATCCACTGCCTTTTACACTCATTCTCGGTCCTTGTGAAACTGTTCCCAGACCATGGGATGTATGTAGGAGAGCTGAACTAGGATCAGGTACCACGCTGTCAATATAATCTCATTCATTATGATCTAGGATCAAGTCCCACGCTGTCCATATAATCTCATTCATTATGATCTAGGATCAGGTCCCACGCTGTCCATATAATCTCATTCATTATGATCTAGGATCAGGTCCCACTCTGTCCATATAATCTCATTCATTATGATCTAGGATCAGGTCCCACGCTGTCCATATAATCTCATTCATTATGATCTAGGATCAGGTCCCACGCTGTCCATATAATCTCATTAATTATGATCTAGGATCAGGTCCCACTCTGTCCATATAATCTCATTCATTATGATCTAGGATCAGGTCCCACGCTGTCCATATAATCTCATTCATTATGATCTAGGATCAGGTCCCACGCTGTCCATATAATCTCATTCAGTATGATCTAGGATCAGGTCCCACGCTGTCCATATAATCTCATTATGATCTAGGATCAGGTCCCACGCTGTCCATATAATCTCATTCATTATGATCTAGGATCAGGTCCCACTCTGTCCATATAATCTCATTCATTATGATCTAGGATCAGGTCCCACGCTGTCCATATAATCTCATTCATTATGATCTAGGATCAGGTCCCACGCTGTCCATATAATCTCATTCACTATGATCTAGGATCAGGTCCCACGCTGTCCATATAATCTCATTCATTATGATCTAGGATCAGGTCCCACGCTGTCCATATAATCTCATTCATTATGATCTAGGATCAGGTCCCACGCTGTCCATATAATCTCATTCATTATGATCTAGGATCAGGTCCCACACTGTCCATATAATCTCATTCATTATGATCTAGGATCAGGTCCCACGCTGTCCATATAATCTCATTCATTATGAACTAAAGGGGAAAACAGATCCTAGATCACCACTCCTGTTCTTACATGATTAGAGGGGGATCACAATTTAGCATGACGGGCCCATGACTCTGGCAGGCCTGGGTTAAGCAGGCCATCGTGGCGTAGAGGGGGATCACTATTTAGCATGACAGGCCCATGACTCTGGCAGGCCTGGGTTAAGCAGACCATCGTGGCGTAGAGGGGGATCACTATTTAGCATGACAGGCCCATGACTCTGGCAGGCCTGGGTTAAGCAGGCCATCGTGGCGTAGAGGGGGATCACTATTTAGCATGACGGGCCCATGACTCTGGCAGGCCTGGGTTAAGCAGACCATCGTGGCGTAGAGGGGGATCACTATTTAGCATGACAGGCCCATGACTCTGGCAGGCCTGGGTTAAGCAGACCATCGTGGCGTAGAGGGGGATCACTATTTAGCATGACAGGCCCATGACTCTGGCAGGCCTGGGTTAAGCAGACCATCGTGGCGTAGAGGGGGATCACTATTTAGCATGACAGGCCCATGACTCTGGCAGGCCTGGGTTAAGCAGGCCATCGTGGCGTAGAGGGGGATCACTATTTAGCATGACAGGCCCATGACTCTGGCAGGCCTGGGTTAAGCAGACCATCGTGGCGTAGAGGGGGATCACTATTTAGCATGACAGGCCCATGACTCTGGCAGGCCTGGGTTAAGCAGGCCATTGTGGTGTAGAGGGGGATCACTATTTAGCATGACAGGCCCATGACTCTGGCAGGCCTGGGTTAAGCAGGCCATCGTGGCGTAGAGGGGGATCACTATTTAGCATGACGGACCCATGACTCTGGCAGGCCTGGGTTAAGCAGACCATCGTGGCGTAGAGGTCTTGGCACTGCCACATCCCTAACTCTTCCCTGACTCTCTCGTCTGCCAACAGGTGAGGAGGAGGTGGAGGTGGAGTACTGCCTGCAGAGAGGACAGCTCCTCATCATTCACTCCCAGGGTTCCACTGCTCCTTCCAGGTGAACTGGGAACTGGGACAAGGGTATAGAGTAGCTACACAGTACAGCTCTGAGGCCTCTTGGCTGGGGGGGGGGGGGGGGGGGGGGGGTACAGCTGGCTGGGACAAGGGCACATCTCTACAGGCAGAGAGGGAGTGTTGAAAGAAAGTGTGTGGGTGTTAGGAGCTGCTCAATAAAAGAGGGATGTGTTTTCGATGGAAATAGCTGTACAGGTTGTGTACGTAGTGGTAGATTATCATCATCATCATTATCCCAAAGAACATGGAGATCCCGGATTAAACGACCACATTTACAGAGAGAGGGAAAGACACTCCAGGGCTATCCGTTCCAAACTTTAAATTGTATTAAATTGTATTTTTCCAAGCTCTAACATTTCGCCCGATTATTAAATTGGTTTAAGACATGACACTTACACTCCCTGGCTGAGAATACAGAGACAAATTGTGTTTCCTATTTCCTATTGGAAGAGGTGGTCGCCACTCATATATATCCCTTGATGCATCACATCTGGCCCGTGATTGGGTGTCTCATAATGCGGCGCGCAATTGGCCCAGCGTCGTCCGGGTTTGGGTCGCTGTAGGTAACCTAGGTAACCGGGTTTGGGTCGCTGTAGGTCGTCATTGTAAATAAGAATTTGTTCTTAACCGACTTGCCTAGTTAAATAAAGGTTTAAATAAAATACATTTAAAAAAAACAAATGTAACCCCACACTTTGTTCTATTACTGCTCTATCTCTATTTGGCACAACATTGGAAAACGATGCAACTGGGAAGCGGAATGACACGCCCAGACAATTAATTATTTGCAAGACGGCCTTTCACATCGCCCCCATAGTCCGAATGTGGTATCTGTATCCTTGGCGATATCATGGATACTAATGGTTTAAGGACATTCGTAAATGTTAAAATTAATTTAAAATGTAACTGAATCATTCTTTAACTGGACCAGAATATGGAGGAAAAAAAAATGTCCTTTTGCATCCCATAATCCCGAACCATCAATTTATTAATTTCAAATTTGTTCACAGACTTTATCTAAGTCACAAGAAACGTCTTGTATTGAAATTGTCCCCAACTTCCAAATGCTCTCTGAGTCCCCTAAATCATGGGACTCAGAGAGGGTATAGGGGAGTGCCCTGCAGTTGTTAAATGCTTTTAGGACAAAGTGAGAAAATTATTTTCAAAGAGCGTGAATGTAAATATTAAATGATTCCCAGCCATTATGTTACTTAATGATGATAGCCCCTTGAACATCTCAATCAATCAGAGAAGATGACTGCTTGCTGCACATTTGTTTTGGGGGGCTCTAAGATGGCTGCCACCTCACTCTCTCTCCCCTTCAACCAGTGGACACAGCTGCTGTTAGAAGTTATATCATTAGAATTATCGACAGCTTATCTGGTTGTTGTGGGGGAGGAGGGGGGGGGGGGGTTATCTGGTTGATGTGGGAGAAGAGGGGGGAGGAGGGGGGGTTATCTGGTTGTTGTGGGGGAGGAAGGGGGGGGGGGTTCTCTGGTTGTTGTGGGGGAGGAGGGGGGGTTATCTGGTTGTTGTGGGGGAGGAGGGGGGGGTTATCTGGTTGTTGTGGGGAGGAGGGGGGGGGGGGTTCTCTGGTTGTTGTGGGGGAAGAGGGGGGGGTCTCTGGTTGTTGTGGGGAGAGGGGGGGTTCTCTGGTTGTTGTGGGGAGAGGGGGGGTTCTCTGGTTGTTGTGGGAGAAGAGGGGGGTTCTCTGGTTGTTATGGGAGAAGAGGGGGGGGTTCTCTGGTTGTTATGGGAGAAGAGGGGGGGGGGGTTCTCTGGTTGTTATGGGAGAAGAGGGGGGGTTCTCTGGTTGTTATGGGAGAAGAGGGGGGGGTTCTCTGGTTGTTATGGGAGAAGAGGGGGGGTGTTCTCTGGTTGTTGTGGGGAGGAGGGGGGATTGAGGGACGGTAAGGGGAGAGTCATGGGATGGATGGGTGGGAGGGGGATTGAGGGAAGGTAAGGGGAGACTCAGGGGATGGATGGGTGGGAGGGGGACAGGAAGCATGCTTTCTCCGGGTCGGGGTGGTGGCGGGGTAAGATGGAGATGCGGGAGGATGGGGCTAGACGGTGTGGGAAGGGGTGTCAAGTACCGGTTACCGGTTCAGATGAGTCCCAGTACCGGTTACCTTCAGATTAGTCCCAGTACCGGTTACCTTCAGATTAGTCCCAGTACCGGTTACCTTCAGATGAGTCTCAGTACCGGTTACCTTCAGATTAGTCCCAGTACCGGTTACCTTCAGATTAGTCTCAGTACCGGTTACCTTCAGATTAGTCTCAGTACCGGTTACCTTCAGATTAGTCCCAGTACCGGTTACCTTCAGATTAGTCTCAGTACCGGTTACCTTCAGATTAGTCTCAGTACCGGTTACCTTCACATTAGTCCCAGTACCGGTTACCTTCAGATTAGTCCCAGTACCAGTTACCTTCAGATTAGTCCCAGTACCGGTTACCTTCAGATTAGTCTCAGTACCGGTTACCTTCAGATTAGTCTCAGTACCGGTTACCTTCAGATTAGTCTCAGTACCGGTTACCTTCAGATGAGTCCCAGTACCGGTTACCTTCAGATTAGTCTCAGTACCGGTTACCTTCAGATTAGTCCCAGTACCGGTTACCTTCAGATTAGTCCCAGTACCGGTTACCTTCAGATTAGTCCCAGTACCGGTTACCTTCAGATTAGTCTCAGTACCGGTTACCTTCAGATTAGTCTCAGTACCGGTTACCTTCAGATGAGTCCCAGTACCGGTTACCTTCAGATTAGTCTCAGTACCGGTTACCTTCAGATTAGTCCCGTGACACGTGTGAGTCAGATTAGTCCCGTGACACGTGTGAGTCAGATGAGTCCCGTGACACGTGTGAGTCAGATGAGTCCCGTGACACGTGTGAGTCAGATTAGTCCCGTGACACGTGTGAGTCAGATGAGTCCCGTGACACTTGATTTTGTGAGTAGACCAATTTTGGGATGTCTCATGGTCTGACAAACAGCGCTCTAGCTCTGTCACCGGTCACCACGGATGCGGACGTGGGACATCGGCAGATGAGGTGGATTGAGACCCCCCAGATATCTCTAGTTTAAACTGACAGATTTCGTTGGGGATTTTTTAAAATTATGCACCCATGTGTCAATCGACTCTATGAGGTTCTAACCAAAATATCAGAGACAAAATGATCAGCTGGCCCTTTAAGGACGGGAGGTTACTGTGGTAACGGGAGTCCTGTCATGTGCGTGCGTGCGTGCGTGTGTGTGCGTGCGTTCGTGCGTGTGTGTGTGTGCGTGTGTGTGAGAGATTAGGGTGTTTCTTCGCTATCAGCTGAAGCAGCAGACTCAAACTAATGTTTAAAAACAACCGAGCTTGTGAACAAAACAATGTAAATAGCCAAGAAACACAAGTCTCACTTTGTAGACTGGCGAGTAAATTAGACCCGTTTATATGCCTGTACGCAGCGTCTCCCAAAAAATGTATCTATCAACATTTCACTCAAAACGCACAGCGTCCCGACAGGCAGTGTTGCTGTGGGATCTAGGATTCCTGTTTCTCTTTGTGTAATTAGCAGCTATGAAACAAAACAGCGGAAACACTTTGGAAAAACAGCTACTGCAGCATTTTTCTAATCCTAACTTGAACATGTGCTCATACTTGACTTTTGACTATTTTTATTTTTTTTCCCCCCCTAATGTAATGCTCTCACTGTAGAGCCCTGCAAAACAATGTTCCCTCAACATGGGAAACGTGTAGATCTTGTGAGTTGAAACTTGAACGTTTGTCAGAATTTTTGTGCAATTTTCTTACAGTTTTAGACACTAGCCCGTAGGTTATTATGGCTGTTGGAGCCTACCAACATAACAAATGGAGCAAATCAAATCAAACAGGTGTAGACCTTACAGTCAAATGCTTACTTACAGGCTCTAACCAACAGTGCAAAAAATGTGTTCGGTGAACAATAGGTAAGGAAATAAATAAAACAACTGTAAAAAGACTGGCTATATACAGTAGCGAAGCTATATACAGTAGCGAGGCTATAAACAGTAGAGAGGCTATATACAGTAGAGAGGCTATATACAGTAGAGAGGCTATATACAGTAGCGAGGCTATAAACAGTAGAGAGGCTATATACAGTAGCGAGGCTCTATACAGACACCGGTTAGTCAGGCTGATTGAGGTAGTATGAACATGAATGTATAGTTAAAGTGACTATGCATATATGATAAACAGAGAGTAGCAGCAGCGTAAAAGAGGGGTGGAGGGGGGAGGGGGGGGCACACAATGCAAATAGTCCGGGAAGCCATTTGGTTATCTGTTCAAGAGTCTTATGGCTTGGGGGTAAAAACTGTTGAGAAGCCTTTTTGTCCTAGACTTGGCACTCCGGTACCGCTTGCCATGCGGTAGTAGAGAGAACAGTCTATGACTGGGGTGGCTGGGGTCTTTGACAATCCCATAACATTTTCACATGGAAATAGCTTTTGAGTTCTATGATATAGCCTACGGGAGCCTATACGGGAGCCTATACGGGAGCCTATACGGGAGCCTATACGGGAGCCTATACGGGAGCCTATACGGGAGCCTATACGGGAGCCTATACGGGAGTCTATACGGGAGCCTATACGGGAGCCTATACGGGAGCCTATACGGGAGTCTATACGGGAGCCTATACGGGAGCCTATACGGGAGCCTATACGGGAGCCTATACGGGAGCCTATACAGGAGCCTATACGGGAGTCTATACGGGAGCCTATACGGGAGCCTATACAGGAGCCTATACGGGAGCCTATACGGGAGCCTATACGGGAGCCTATACGGGAGCCTATACAGGAACCTATACAGCATGTGGTGTTCAATGCAGGCCTACATTGTATGATATATTTTTTTTTACATACAGTGCATTCATAAAGTATTCAGACCTCTTGACTTACGACATATTTTGTTACGTCACAGCCTTATTCTAAAATGGATTCAATAAAAAAAAAAATCTCAATACCCCATAATAACAAACCGAAAGCAGGTTTTTCGAAATTGTTGCTAATTTACTAAAAATAAAAAACTGAAATAACATATTTACATAAGTATTCAGATCCTTTGTTACGAGATTCGAAATTGAGCTCAGGTGCATCCTGTATCCATTGATCATCCTTGAGATGTTTCTACAACTTTTATTTATTTATATTTAACCTTTATTTAACTAGGCAAGTCAGTTAAGAACAAATTCTTATTTTTCAGTGACGGCCTACCCCGCCCAAACTCTAACCTGGACGACGCTGGGCCAATTGTGCACCGCCCTATGGGACTCCCAATCACGGCCGGTATTGATACAGCCTGGAATCGAACCAGGGTCTGTAGTGACACCTCTAGCACTCGGGAGCCCGAACTTAATTGGAGTCCACCTGTGGTAAATTCAATTGATTGGGCATGATTTGGAAAGGCACACATCTGTCTATATAAGGTCCCACAGTTGACAGTGCATGTCAGAGCAAAAACCAAGCCATGAGGTCGAAGGAATTGTCCGTAGCACTCCGAGACAGGATTGTGTCCAGGCACAGATCTGGGGAAGGGTACCAAAAAATGAAGGTCCCCAAGAACACAGTGGCCGCCATCATTCTTAAATGGAAGAAGTTTGAAACTACCAAGACTCTTCCTAGAGATGAATGGAGCAAAGTACAGAGAGATCCTTGATGAAAACCTGCTCTGGGGTGCTAAGGACCTCTCAGACTGGGTGAAGGTTCACCTTCCAACAGGACAACGACCCTAAGTACACAGCCAAGACAATGCAGGGGTGGCTTCGAGACAAGTCTCTGAAGGTCCTTGAGTGGCCCAGCCAGAGGCCGGACTTAAACCCGATCGAACATCTCTGGAAAGACCTGAAATTAGCTGTGCAGCGATGCTCCCCATCCAACCTGACAGACCTTGAGAGGATCTGCACAGAAGAATGGGAGTGCCAATTAAAGGGGTTCCAAGCTTGTAGCGTCAAACCCAAGAAGACTTGAGGCTGTAATCGCTGTCAAAGGTGCTTCAACAAAGTACTGAGTAAAGGGTCTGAATACTTATGTAAATGTGATATTTCATTAATTAATTAGATTTTTTATTTTGTAAATAAATTTAAAAAACTGTTTTTGCTTTATCATTATGGGGTATTGTGTGTAGATTGATGAGAAACACAACAACAATTTAATCGATTTTAGAATAAGGGTATCACGCCCTGAACATAGTAAGCTGTTTTTTCTCTGTGTTGGTTGGGGCGTGATAGTGACTTGGGTGGTCATCTAGGTGTATTTGTATGTCTATGGTGGCCTGATATGGTTCCCAATCAGAGACAGCTGTTTATCGTTGTCTCTGATTGGGGATCATATTTAGGCAGCCATTTCCCTTTTGTGTTTGTGGGATCTTGTTCTATGTTTAGTTGCCTGTCAGCACTATTTGTATAAGCTTCACGTTTCGTTCGTTGATTTTGTTGTTTTTGTTCAGTGTTCATTCATTAAAAGAGAATGTACGCATACCACGCGGCGCCTTGGTCTCACTCATACGACGATCGTGACAAAGGGTGCACTGTATATATGTTTTGTTAAGGGATAGATCAGCTTTAATATTGCAGATAAATTGTGGTTTCCATCAATGTAATGCTTGAACCATTTCCAATCCCCCATACATATATTTAGTAAATATATAAAATATATAGATTGTTTTAGACATTTCCCTTTATTATGTTCCCCTAACCCTGCCACCCCTAATTAGAGTGAACAAATGGACAACACTTAGGCTTCTACTTCCAGATTAAACATTCTATATACATTTTACGTTAGTCTCACCCTTCAGCTCCCCTCAACCCCCTCCCATCTATCTCTGAAGACCATCCAGTCTCACCCTTCAGCTCCTCTCAACCCCCTCCCATCTATCTCTGAAGACCATCCAGTCTCACCCTTCAGCTCCCCTCAACCCCCTCCCATCTGTCTCTGAAGACCATCCAGTCCCACCCTTCAGCTCCCCTCAACCCCCTCCCATCTATCTCTGAAGACCATCCAGTCCCACCCTTCAGCTCCCCTCAACCCCCTCCCATCTATCTCTGAAGACCATCCAGTCCCACCCTTCAGCTCCCCTCAACCCCTCCCATCTATCTCTGAAGACCATCCAGTCCCACCCTTCAGCTCCCCTCAACCCCTCCCATCTATCTCTGAAGACCATCCAGTCCCACCCTTCAGCTCCCCTCAACCCCTCCCATCTATCTCTGAAGACCATCCAGTCCCACCCTTCAGCTCCCCTCAACCCCCTCCCATCTATCTCTGAAGACCATCCAGTCCCACCCTTCAGCTCCCCTCAACCCCTCCCATCTATCTCTGAAGACCATCCAGTCTCACCCTTCAGCTCCCCTCAACCCCTCCCATCTATCTCTGAAGACCATCCAGTCTCACCCTTCAGCTCCCCTCAACCCCTCCCATCTATCTCTGAAGACCATCCAGTCCCATCCTTCAGCTCCCCTCAACCCCTCCCATCTATCTCTGAAGACCATCCAGTCCCACCCTTCAGCTCCCCTCAACCCCTCCCATCTATCTCTGAAGACCATCCAGTCCCACCCTTCAGCTCCCCTCACATCTCTCTCTGAAGACCATCCAGTCCCACCCTTCAGTTCCCCTCAACCCCTCCCACCTATCTCTGAAGACCATCCAGTCTCACCCTTCAGCTCCCCTCAACCCCCTCCCATCTATCTCTGAAGACCATCCAGTCCCATCCTTCAGCTCCCCTCAACCCCTCCCATCTATCTCTGAAGACCATCCAGTCCCACCCTTCAGCTCCCCTCAACCCCTCCCATCTATCTCTGAAGACCATCCAGTCCCACCCTTCAGCTCCCCTCACATCTCTCTCTGAAGACCATCCAGTCCCACCCTTCAGTTCCCCTCAACCCCTCCCACCTATCTCTGAAGACCATCCAGTCTCACCCTTCAGCTCCCCTCAACCCCCTCCCATCTATCTCTGAAGACCATCCAGTCCCACCCTTCAGCTCCCCTCAACCCCTCCCATCTATCTCTGAAGACCATCCAGTCCCACCCTTCAGCTCCCCTCAACCCCTCCCATCTGTCTCTGAAGACCATCCAGTCCCATCCTTCAGCTCCCCTCAACCCCCTCCCATCTGTCTCTGAAGACCATCCAGTCCCACCCTTCAGCTCCCCTCAACCCCTCCCATCTATCTCTGAAGACCATCCAGTCCCACCCTTCAGCTCCCCTCAACCCCTCCCATCTGTCTCTGAAGACCATCCAGTCCCACCCTTCAGCTCCCCTCAACCCCTCCCATCTATCTCTGAAGACCATCCAGTCCCACCCTTCAGCTCCTCTCAACCCCTCCCATCTATCTCTGAAGACCATCCAGTTTTCTATTCGCCATATATTTATTCAACTGTGCTGTGATGTTTCACAACAGTTCTGAACCTTTCTAGTCTCACAATTTCTACATATTGTAAATTAAAGATAAATGTTTTTGATAGGAGTATTATTATTCTATTGATCTATTGACAATGACTTTTTAAATCACCCAGCAGTGCTATTTACAGAGTTAGTTCCAGGTAAATGTTGCATTTCTTCAGCCATTCCTGAACCTGCGACCAAAAACAAGCTACATATGGACAGTACCAACACAAATCTGTAATTCGCAGCAAAATCTGCAGAGCTAGGATGATTTGTATCCCCCATATATATAACATTCTATTGGTTACAAGAATTTTGTATAATCATTTAAATTGAAAAATGTGTATGTTTTGAATCCAGAGTCTTTTTGTGTATCAGTTCATAAACCATGTGACATGGAATCGGTACATTGAAGAAATATATTCCCAACTATTTTACAATCTACAGGGCACAGCTGTCAATTTATTGGTCCTGAAATGAAACTGTTATACTTTTTCATTCATCACAACTTTCTTTAACTAAT
Organism: Salvelinus alpinus; assembly: GCF_045679555.1. Classification (NCBI taxonomy): domain Eukaryota; kingdom Metazoa; phylum Chordata; class Actinopteri; order Salmoniformes; family Salmonidae; genus Salvelinus; species Salvelinus alpinus. The sequence goes on along the minus strand of NC_092110.1, from coordinate 42,731,491 downwards.
TTTGGTATTTAATGAATTCATATTCATTATATAAATAATTTTGTGTGGCTTGCCATTCCAAATCAAATTGAATAATTTTCCTCATATAATTTAAAAAACAAGAGATGATACACGGGCATACTGCCTGTATTGTAAGGCTGATTTCTACGCCAAACTTAGTGATGTAAAAAAACACATGACAACTCAAAAACATATTCAAAAGGCTAAGCCTTTTTTTCAGGAAGCTTTGTCTGAGACTACCAGAAGAGTTTCATGTATATTTGTCAGGAAGCTTTGTCTGAGACTACCAGAAGAGTTTCATGTATATTTGTCAGGAAGCTTTGTCTGAGACTACCAGAAGAGTTTCATGTATATTTGTCAGGAAGCTTTGTCTGAGACTACCAGAAGAGTTTCATGTATATTTGTCAGGAAGCTTTGTCTGAGACTACCAGAAGAGTTTCATGTATATTTGTCAGGAAGCTTTGTCTGAGACTACCAGAAGAGTTTCATGTATATTTGTCAGGAAGCTTTGTCTGAGACTACCAGAAGAGTTTCATGTATATTTGTCAGGAAGCTTTGTCTGAGACTACCAGAAGAGTTTCATGTATATTTGTCAGGAAGCTTTGTCTGAGACTACCAGAAGAGTTTCATGTATATTTGTCAGGAAGCTTTGTCTGAGACTACCAGAAGAGTTTCATGTATATTTGTCAGGAAGCTTTGTCTGAGACTACCAGAAGAGTTTCATGTATATTTGTCAGGAAGCTTTGTCTGAGACTACCAGAAGAGTTTCATGTATATTTGTCAGGAAGCTTTGTCTGAGACTACCAGAAGAGTTTCATGTATATTTGTCAGGAAGCTTTGTCTGAGACTACCAGAAGAGTTTCATGTATATTTGTCAGGAAGCTTTGTCTGAGACTACCAGAAGAGTTTCATGTATATTTGTCAGGAAGCTTTGTCTGAGACTACCAGAAGAGTTTCATGTATATTTGTCAGGAAGCTTTGTCTGAGACTACCAGAAGAGTTTCATGTATATTTGCAGCACAATTGAAAACTTGTGAACATGTATTTTTTTCTTGTTTTTTTATCGTATTTTTTTGTTTTTTCCACCCAAAACAAGCTGCCATTTATGGATAAAAAAATGGACTCTGCAAAAAAGGCTGAGGCCACCATGGCATTGGCTATCGCTGAACACTGTTCCATGCTGGCATGTGATCACATTGGAGAAGCATGTAGAGCTGCTTTCTCAGACTCCACTGCTGCTACCCACTTCAAAATGCACAGGACAAAGAGCACAGGAATGATTCATGGTGTTCTAGCACCATACTTTCTGAAAAAGTTGGTCGCAGATGTGGGTGACCAGCGTTTCAGCCTCCTCCTCCATGAGTCCACGGATTTAAAGTGTTTCTAAGTACCTGGGGGGTTGTGATAAGGTACTTTAGTGACACCAAGCAGACAATTGTATCAACATTTCTGGGGCTTGTTGAGTTGGAGGGAGGAGATGCCAAATCTATAGCCCTGTGCTGTTGTGGCTTTCCTCGAGAAGTGTTGTCTTAAAAAAGAGAAACTCCTGGGGATAGGGACTGACAATGCCTCTGTTATGACGGGGATTAACAATGGGGTCCATAAAGTGCTGAAGGAGTATGGCCTCAAATATCTGGTTCTTATTCGTTGTGTGTGCCACTCTCTGCAGCTTGCTGTAAGTCATGCTTCCAATGACACCATCCCCCGTAGTGTGGAGTACTTGGAAAGAGAGGCTTATAACTGGTTTTCAGTGTCTCCAACGCGCAGGGAGGCCTACAAGGCCATATATGAGACCATCAACTGTGGGGAGAAACCTTTACAGATAACCAAGGTGTGTGCCACACGTTGGCTCTCCATTGAACCCGCGGTTTCACGTGTTTTGGACCAGTGGGAGGAGCTTAGGCTGCATTTCACAGTCACCAAGTCCAGTGAACACTGCTACACGGCTGAGGGGTTTTATACTCCATGTACAGTGATCCTCAAAACATATTGTATCTGACTTCTTTTTTAAGTCAGTGCTGGGTGAGGTACAGTTGGCCATCAAGGCTTTTGAGGGAGAGCAAGTAGATCCTCTTAAGCTACTTGACAGCTTGGCTAGCCTGATCAAGTCTGTGAGCAGCCGGGTGCTGAATCCACTGGCAAATGTTGATGTACTCAAAGGGCCAATAGATGCATACATCAGTCCCCAAACCGTTACCTTGTTTACCTTTTTTGAGTCAAAGGCAGCTGAGCTCCACCTTGCGCCTGAGGATGAAAACAATGTCCGAAAGCGGTGTGTAGAGCCTTCACCATCTCCCTCACTAATGAGTTGAGGGTGAGACTGCCGGACAACATCGAAGCATTGCAGTACATGTCAGTTTTTCAATGTGGAGGAAACTCTAAAGCACAATAAGATCTCTGGAGAAATGGAAATAATAGCCAAGATCCTTGGCAACTCCCTTGCAGAGATAGACAAGATTGTCCAGCGATGGTGTGCCATCCATCTTAGTAAACGGAATGAGACAAAACACACTGGGCTTCTGGAGTGGGATTTGGAAGTTCAGGGACGCAGCTGATATCAACTGACACCCTCTTCCTCCTCTTCCTCCTTCTCACCTCTTCCATTCCTCCTTTCCTCCCCAGGGACTCCCCTCCCTTTCTCTCTCCTTTCCCCTTTCTCTCTCTCCCCGTTTCAAGAACTTGCCATGGCTGCTGTGTCCGTGTTGTCCTCGCCCCACTCGGATGCTGAAGTCGAGAGAGGATTCAGCCAGATGAGTGTGTGGTAAAAAGCAAACTTAGAAATCAGATGTCCTTGCAGACCCTTACCTCCATCCTGTACATTCGATATGTACTGAAGCTGTCTGGTGAGGCTTGCTATGAGCACCAGCTGCCTGATTATGTTATGCAGCTTTTTTGGCACATCAGCTGCTTACTCATTTAAGTCAGCTCCCTCAGTTGCTGAACCTGACATAGAGAGCCTGGACCAAAATGACGATGACCCACTCTTTCTGTGAGCCAGCACAGCCTGTGTGTGTGTGGGAGGGGGGTCTGGGAAAAAAAAATATATTAACCTGAATTAGGGCCAGACTAGTTACCATCATTTTCTCACATTGCCATTGACAGTTTTTTCTATTGTCTCTTTTTGGTCCATTTAGATTGTTCATGTAGATTGTATACAAAAAAAAATGTAAAAAATATTATGGTTAAAAATGTTAATGTTTTACTGTGACTCGTTGTAGGCTCCTAAGTGGACCATAAGGTTAAAAACTAAACCAAATTAAGAAAAATAAAATTTAAATAAATAAATTAATAACATTTTAAATTAAATTAAAAACTAAGTAACTCTGCCAGAGTGTCTCTTTTGGGTCACTTTTGCCGGTCCCAAACCCGGATAAAGGAGGACGGTTGGAATTGTGACATAAAATAAAATAAAAGAATCGACAGAAGAAAGTTCTAAACATATTTAGGGTGTTTTTTACTCACTTTTTGTCTCTCCCACGACATTATTCCTCTCTCCTACAGCGTCCATCACAATTACATCCACTTGGACAATTATGCAAATTAGGCGATGATTTAGCGACTTCTAACGACTTTTAGAACAGCCAATAGCTACTTTCCTTACTGAGGAGTTGGCAACACTGCTTGAAATGTAGCTTAAGCACCTGTTGTTCTCTTGTAGGAAGCAGTAACTCCTCATCGCTGACCTATACTTATCTAGAACTGGGCTAATAACTCGCTAACTAGCAAAGATTATTAACACATGTGCCGTGGCCCTGATCTGAACTGATCTGAAAAGCACACTCACTGTCACGCCCCGACCTTAGAGATCTCTGTTTATTCTCTATATTTTGGTTAGGTCAGGGTGTGACTAGGGTGGGTACTCTAGTTTGTGTATATCTATGTTTTCTTTTTCTTTGTTGGCCGGGTGTGGTTCCCAATCAGAGGCAGCTGTCTATCGTTGTCTCTGATTGGGGATCATACTTAGGCAGCCCTTTTCCCAACCTTCAGTTGTGGGATCTTGTCTTTGTTTTGGTTGCATGTATTTTGCACGACGAAGCTTTTTCGTTCGTTGTGTTGTTTATTTTCGCTGGTTCACATTTAAATAAAGTATGATGAACCCAAATCACGCTGCGCCTTGGTCTTCCCTTAACGAGGAACGTTACACTCACTCCCAGGGTGATTGAAAGACCCGCTCGTTCGCTATCCTGCACAAATAGAATTATACTCCGTTGCGCTCTGTTTCTACCTACAACAAAATCACTGAATTAATCAAAGCAAAGTTAGATTTAATTTTTTTGGTTTGTTGCATTGAAAAAGGGGGCTGATATAATGTTGATTCGATATAGTGCAAACTAAGCGAAGTTCAATCTCATGCATCTCTGGCATTTCTTCTCCGAGGCAGTCCTGGAGGAGGTGTGCGACCGCCGCGGTTTAGAAGGGAACACAATGTGACCGGCGGGTGTTCATTTTATACTCTGCTCAAGATGGAGAGAGAGAGAAAAAAAAAATGTCAGAAGAGAAATCACAGCTTTACAACAAGAGAGAGCAACCAGGAGAGATACTATTTTAAAGAATGAACGGACACTTTGAATCAGAAAACGCTAACCTACAGTTAATCATGGCCTAGATCATGAATATTTAAACTTAGATCAGGTAGCATAGCTGAACACATGTATACCCGACATCAGGCCTGCTGGCCGTAAGCACACAGAGAAAGGGTGTAGTAGATCTGCTTACAGAAACATAATGAGCTGTTGGGCTTTGGAGGCTGCAGAGAAGTGTTAGATTCTGTACCCTCTGTGTGTGTAGATTCTGCACCCTCTGTGTGTGTGTGTGTAGATTCTGCACCCTCTGTGTGTGTAGATTCAATACCCTCTGTGTGTGTAGATTCTGCACCTTCTGTGTGTGTGTGTGTAGATTCTGCACCCTCTGTGTGTGTAGATTCTGCACCTTCTGTGTGTGTGTGTGTAGATTCTGCACCCTCTGTGTGTGTGTGTGTAGATTCTGTACCCTCTGTGTGTGTGTGTGTAGATTCTGTACCCTCTGTGTGTGTGTGTAGATTCTACACCCTCTGTGTGTGTGTGTGTGTGTAGATTCTGTACCCTCTGTGTGTGTGTGTAGATTCTGTACCCTCTGTGTGTGTGTGTGGATTCTGCACCCTCTGTGTGTGTGTGTGTGTGTAGATTCTGTACCCTCTGTGTGTGTGTGTAGATTCTGTACCCTCTGTGTGTGTGTGTGTAGATTCTGCACCCTCTGTGTGTGTGTAGATTCTGCACCTTCTGTGTGTGTGTGTGTGTAGATTCTGCACCCTCTGTGTGTGTAGATTCTGTACCCTCTGTGTGTGTAGATTCTGCACCCTCTGTGTGTGTGTAGATTCTGCACCTTCTGTGTGTGTGTGTGTAGATTCTGCACCCTCTGTGTGTGTGTAGATTCTGCACCCTCTGTGTGTGTGTGTGTAGATTCTGCACCCTCTGTGTGTGTGTAGATTCTGCACCCTCTGTGTGTGTGTGTGTAGATTCTGCACCCTCTGTGTGTGTGTGTAGATTCTGTACCCTCTGTGTGTGTGTGTAGATTCTGTACCCTCTGTGTGTGTGTGTAGATTCTACACCCTCTGTGTGTGTGTGTGTAGATTCTGCACCCTCTGTGTGTGTGTGTAGATTCTGCACCTTCTGTGTGTGTGTGTGGATTCTGTACCCTCTGTGTGTGTGTGTAGATTCTGTACCCTCTGTGTGTGTGTGTAGATTCTGTACCCTCTGTGTGTGTGTGTAGATTCTGTACCCTCTGTGTGTGTGTGTAGATTCTGTACCCTCTGTGTGTGTGTGTGGATTCTGTACCCTCTGTGTGTGTGTGTAGATTCTGTACCCTCTGTGTGTGTGTGTAGATTCTGTACCCTCTGTGTGTGTGTGTAGATTCTACACCCTCTGTGTGTGTGTGTGTAGATTCTGCACCCTCTGTGTGTGTGTGTAGATTCTGCACCTTCTGTGTGTGTGTGTGGATTCTGTACCCTCTGTGTGTGTGTGTAGATTCTGTACCCTCTGTGTGTGTGTGTAGATTCTGTACCCTCTGTGTGTGTGTGTAGATTCTACACCCTCTGTGTGTGTGTGTAGATTCTGCACCCTCTGTGTGTGTGTGTGTGTGTAGATTCTGCACCCTCTGTGTGTGTGTGTGTAGATTCTGCACCCTCTGTGTGTGTGTGTGTGTGTGTAGATTCTGTACCCTCTGTGTGTGTGTGTAGATTCTACACCCTCTGTGTGTGTGTGTGTAGATTCTGCACCCTCTGTGTGTGTGTGTGTGTGTAGATTCTGTACCCTCTGTGTGTGTGTGTAGATTCTACACCCTCTGTGTGTGTGTGTGTGTGTAGATTCTGCACCCTCTGTGTGTGTGTAGATTCTGTACCCTCTGTGTGTGTGTGTGTAGATTCTGCACCCTCTGTGTGTGTGTAGATTCTGCATCCTCTGTGTGTGTGTGTGTGTGTAGATTCTGCACCCTCTGTGTGTGTGTAGATTCTGTACCCTCTGTGTGTGTAGATTCTGCACCCTCTGTGTGTGTGTAGATTCTGCACCCTCTGTGTGTGTGTAGATTCTGCACCCTCTGTGTGTGTGTGTGTGTGTAGATTCTGCACCCTCTGTGTGTGTGTGTGTGTGTAGATTCTGCACCCTCTGTGTGTGTGTAGATTCTGCACCCTCTGTGTGTGTGTAGATTCTGCACCCTCTGTGTGTGTGTAGATTCTGCACCCTCTGTCTGTGTGTGTAGATTCTGTACCCTCTGTGTGTGTGTGTGTAGATTCTGTACCCTCTGTGTGTGTGTGTAGATTCTGCACCCTCTGTGTGTGTGTGTAGATTATGTACCCTCTGTGTGTGTGTGTGTAGATTCTGCACCCTCTGTGTGTGTGTGTGTAGATTCTGTACCCTCTGTGTGTGTGTGTAGATTCTGCACCCTCTGTGTGTGTGTGTAGATTCTGCACCCTCTGTGTGTGTGTGTAGATTCTGTACCCTCTGTGTGTGTGTGTAGATTCTGTACCCTCTGTGTGTGTGTGTAGATTCTGTACCCTCTGTGTGTGTGTGTGTAGATTCTGCACCCTCTGTGTGTGTGTGTGTAGATTCTGCACCCTCTGTGTGTGTGTGTGTAGATTCTGTACCCTCTGTGTGTGTGTGTAGATTCTGCACCCTCTGTGTGTGTGTGTAGATTCTGCACCCTCTGTGTGTGTGTGTGTAGATTCTGCACCCTCTGTGTGTGTGTGTGTGTGTGTGTAGATTCTGTACCCTCTGTGTGTGTGTGTAGATTCTGTACCCTCTGTGTGTGTGTGTAGATTCTGCACCCTCTGTGTGTGTGTGTGTAGATTCTGCACCCTCTGTGTGTGTGTGTGTGTGTAGATTCTGCACCCTCTGTGTGTGTGTAGATTCTGTACCCTCTGTGTGTGTGTAGATTCTGCACCCTCTGTGTGTGTGTAGATTCTGCACCCTCTGTGTGTGTGTAGATTCTGCACCCTCTGTGTGTGTGTGTGTGTGTGTGTAGATTCTGTACCCTCTGTGTGTGTGTGTAGATTCTGTACCCTCTGTGTGTGTGTGTAGATTCTGTACCCTCTGTGTGTGTGTGTGTGTGTGTGTAGATTCTGTACCCTCTGTGTGTGTGTGTAGATTCTGTACCCTCTGTGTGTGTAGATTCTGTACCCTCTGTGTGTGTGTGTAGATTCTGCACCCTCTGTGTGTGTGTGTGTGTGTGTGTAGATTCTGTACCCTCTGTGTGTGTGTGTGTGTGTGTGTAGATTCTGTACCCTCTGTGTGTGTGTGTAGATTCTGTACCCTCTGTGTGTGTGTGTAGATTCTGCCACCTCCACTCCCCACCACACCATCTTGCTACCCCCCCCCCCCCCCCCCCCCCTCCATGCCTGGTGATGCAACATTAGATAACAGCACACCTGTTAAACCATTACCAACAACCAAGCTGGAGTAAACAACACTAAACAACAACAACACACTTTTGATGAGAACTAGCTTGGACTTCCTCTCCTTCCTTTTCTCTATGTGAGAATGAAATGCTCAGACAGATTTGTATAAAACAGTGCCTCAATTCACACGACTGAAACGAGAGCAGTGAGAATTAAACAAACAGCTGTAGTTTCCTCTAGTCAACATTACCTCTCATTAAACAAACAGCTGTAGTTTCCTCTAGTCAACATTACTTCCCATTAAACAAACAGCTGTAGTTTCCTCTATTCAACATTACTTCCCATTAAACAAACAGCTGTAGTTTCCTCTAGTCAACATTACTTCCCATTAAACAAACAGCTGTAGTTTCCTCTATTCAACATTACCTCTCATTAAACAAACAGCTGTAGTTTCCTCTAGTCAACATTACCTCTCATTAAACAAACAGCTGTAGTTTCCTCTAGTCAACATTACTTCCCATTAAACAAACAGCTGTAGTTTCCTCTATTCAACATTACTTCCCATTAAACAAACAGCTGTAGTTTCCTCTAGTCAACATTACTTCTCATTAAACAAACAGCTGTAGTTTCCTCTAGTCAACATTACCTCTCATTAAACAAACAGCTGTAGTTTCCTCTAGTCAACATTACTTCTCATTAAACAAACAGCTGTAGTTTCCTCTAGTCAACATTACCTCTCATTAAACAAACAGCTGTAGTTTCCTCTATTCAACATTACTTCCCATTAAACAAACAGCTGTAGTTTCCTCTAGTCAACATTACTTCCCATTGGGGACTATGACACAGTGTTGGAGGGGATGTTCATTTACAGGGGTGTATGTACGTACAGTGTTTTCATTCTTGCCGTGGGAAACACAGGTGGACAACGGGAAGCACATGGCTGAGAAACACGTGGCTGAGAAACACGTGGCTGAGAAACACGTGGCTGAGAAACACGTGGCTGAGAAACACATGGGTGAAGGTGTGACTGGGATGCAGGGAAAGGAGAGAGAAAGGGAGGGGAGTCCCCGGGGAGGAAAGGAGGAATGGAAGAGGTGAAAGGAGGAAGAGGAGGAAGAGGAGGAAGAGGGTGTCAGTACCACACCTTTCTGCAGGCTCATGTCTACCATGCGCGGCTCGGCTAGCTCCAAGAAGAAGTTCTTGTTTTTCTCATACTCCTCATCGTCTATCACCTTCACCTGAACCATCTTGCTGCGAGAGGAGAGAGAGAGAGAGAGAGAGAGAGAGAGAGAGAGAGAGAGAGAGAGAGAGAGAGAGAGAGAGAGAGAGAGAGAGAGAGAGAGAGAGAGAGAGAGAGAGAGAGAGAGACAGAGAGAGACAGAGAGAGAGAGAGAGAGAGAGAGAGAGAGAGAGAGAGAGAGAGAGAGAGAGAGAGAGAGAGAGAGGAGAGAGAGAGAGAGAGAGAGAGAGAGAGGGAGAGAGAGAGAGAGAAAGAGAGAGAGAGAGAGGGGGGAAAAGAGGAGGAAGGGAAGAGAACAAAAGAGAAGAGAAAGGGAATTAAGAGAGAAAAGGACAGATGGAAAGAGAGAGAGAGAGAGAAAACAGAAAGTTAATTAGCGATCAGCGACAGGCTGAGACAGGAGAAGGAAGTCAGCAGGAGGATTAATAACGTGGTGAAAAGGCTAGAGGTCAAAGGTCAGCTGCTGTCCCTGACGATGGTCGCTAGGTCACTCTAGGACAGCTCTGTCATAGGCTGTCCACATTGGCTCCCATGGCTGTCTTGACATCCACATCTATCACACTGTAGCCTACAAATCTCATTGGTCGCGAACACATCTCATTGGACGTGTACACATCTCATTAGTCGTGTACACATCTCATTAGTCGTGTACACATCTCATTGGTCGCGTACACATCTCATTAGTCGTGTACACATCTCATTGGTCGCGTACACATCTCATTAGTCGTGTACACATCTCATTAGTCGTGTACACATCTCATTGGACGCGAACACAGATTTTCAGATGCAATATGCTTGTGTTTTCTAGCTCCAACAGTGCAGTAATTTCTAGCAATAAAAAAAAACGAAAAAACGAAATATTACAACAAGCAATATCAGTATGAACAATGTCAGAGTCCAGAAAATAAATATACATAACGATGTGTATAGAAGTATGGACATGAATAGAAAAGGTGTGTAGTTATATAGGATGAGCCATGACTACAACACAGTATATACATATGAAGTGGACAGCAGTAGTTATATAGGATGAGCCATGACTACAACACAGTATATACATATGAAGTGGACAGCAGTAGTTATATAGGATGAGCCATGACTACAACACAGTATATACATATGAAGTGGACAGCAGTAGTTATATAGGATGAGCCATGACTACAACACAGTATATACATATGAAGTGGACAGCAGTAGTTATATAGGATGAGCCATGACTACAACACAGTATATACATATGAAGTGGACAGCAGTAGTTATATAGGATGAGCCATGACTACAACACAGTATATACATATGAAGTGGACAGCAGTAGTTATATAGGATGAGCCATGACTACAACACAGTATATTTTATTTTGTAATTTTTTATTTCACCTTTATTTAACCAGGTAGGCAAGTTGAGAACAAGTTCTCATTTACAATTGCGACCTGGCCAAGATAAAGCAAAGCAGTTCTACTCATACAACAACACAGAGTTACACATGGAATAAAACAAACATACAGTCAATAATACAATAGAAAAATAAGTCTATATACAGTGTGAGCAAGTGAGGTGAGATAAGGGAGGTGAAGGCAAAAAAAAGGCCATGGTGGTGAAGTAAATACAATATAGCAAGTAAAACACTGGAATGGTAGATTTGCAGTGGAAGAATGTGCAAAGTAGAGATAGAAATAATGGGGTGCAAAGGAGCAAAATAAATAAATACAGTAGGGGAAGAGGTAGTTGTTTGGGCTAAATTATAATGGGCTATGTACAGGTGCAGTAATCTGTGAGCTGCTCTGACAGCTGGTTATTAAAGCTAGTGAGGGAGGTAAGAGTCTCCAGCTTCAGAGATCTTTTGCAGTTCATTCCAGTCATTGGCAGCAGAGAACTGGAAGAATTGGTTTTGGGGGTGACCAGAGAGATATACCTGCTGGAGCGCGTGCTACAGGTGGGTGC
>NC_092110.1:42620443-42715443 GCF_045679555.1 Salvelinus alpinus | reverse complement strand
TCTCTCTGTTCAACAGTATCATAGAAGTGGTTCTCTGCCTCTCTCTCTCTGTTCAACAGTATCATAGAAGTGGTTCTCTGCCTCTCTCTCTCTGTCCAACAGTATCATAGAAGTGGTTCTCTGCCTCTCTCTCTCTGTCCAACAGTATCATAGAAGTGGTTCTCTGTCTCTCTCTCTCTCTGTCCAACAGTATCATAGAAGTGGTTCTCTGCCTCTCTCTCTCTGTCCAACAGTATCATAGAAGTGGTTCTCTGCCTCTCTCTCTCTGTCCAACAGTATCATAGAAGTGGTTCTCTGCCTCTCTCTCTCTGTCCAACAGTATCATAGAAGTGGTTCTCTGCCTCTCTCTCTCTCTCTGTCCAACAGTATCATAGAAGTGGTTCTCTGCCTCTCTCTCTCTCTGTCCAACAGTATCATAGAAGTGGTTCTCTGCCTCTCTCTCTCTCTGTCCAACAGTATCATAGAAGTGGTTCTCTGCCTCTCTCTCTCTGTCCAACAGTATCATAGAAGTGGTTCTCTGCCTCTCTCTCTCTGTCCAACAGTATCATAGAAGTGGTTCTCTGCCTCTCTCTCTCTGTCCAACAGTATTATAGAAGTGGTTCTCTGCCTCTCTCTCTCTGTCCAACAGTATCATAGAAGTGGCTCTCTGCCTCTCTCTCTCTCTGTCCAACAGTATCATAGAAGTGGTTCTCTGCCTCTCTCTCTCTGTCCAACAGTATCATAGAAGTGGTTCTCTGCCTCTCTCTCTCTCTGTCCAACAGTATCATAGAAGTGGTTCTCTGCCTCTCTCTCTCTGTCCAACAGTATCATAGAAGTGGTTCTCTGCCTCTCTCTCTCTCTGTCCAACAGTATCATAGAAGTGGTTCTCTGCCTCTCTCTCTCTGTCCAACAGTATCATAGAAGTGGTTCACTGCCTCTCTCTCTCTGTCCAACAGTATCATAGAAGTGGTTCTCTGCCTCTCTCTCTCTGTCCAACAGTATCATAGAAGTGGTTCTCTGCCTCTCTCTCTCTGTCCAACAGTATCATAGAAGTGGTTCACTGCCTCTCTCTCTCTGTCCAACAGTATCATAGAAGTGGCTCTCTGCCTCTCTCTCTCTGTCCAACAGTATCATAGAAGTGGTTCTCTGTCTCTCTCTCTCTGTCCAACAGTATCATAGAAGTGGTTCTCTGTCTCTCTCTCTCTGTCCAACAGTATCATAGAAGTGGTTCTCTGCCTCTCTCTCTCTGTCCAACAGTATCATAGAAGTGGTTCTCTGCCTCTCTCTCTCTGTCCAACAGTATCATAGAAGTGGTTCTCTGCCTCTCTCTCTCTCTGTCCAACAGTATCATAGAAGTGGTTCTCTGCCTCTCTCTCTCTCTGTCCAACAGTATCATAGAAGTGGTTCTCTGCCTCTCTCTCTCTGTCCAACAGTATCATAGAAGTGGTTCTCTGCCTCTCTCTCTCTGTTCAACAGTATCATAGAAGTGGTTCTCTGCCTCTCTCTCTCTGTCCAACAGTATCATAGAAGTGGTTCTCTGCCTCTCTCTCTCTCTGTCCAACAGTATCATAGAAGTGGTTCTCTGCCTCTCTCTCTCTCTGTCCAACAGTATCATAGAAGTGGTTCTCTGCCTCTCTCTCTCTCTGTCCAACAGTATCATAGAAGTGGTTCTCTGCCTCTCTCTCTGTCCAAGAGTATCATAGAAGTGGTTCTCTGCCTCTCTCTCTCTGTCCAACAGTATCATAGAAGTGGTTCACTGCCTCTCTCTCTCTCTGTCCAACAGTATCATAGAAGTGGTTCACTGCCTCTCTCTCTCTCTGTCCAACAGTATCATAGAAGTGGTTCTCTGCCTCTCTCTCTCTCTGTCCAACAGTATCATAGAAGTGGTTCACTGCCTCTCTCTCTCTCTGTCCAACAGTATCATAGAAGTGGTTCTCTGCCTCTCTCTCTCTGTCCAACAGTATCATAGAAGTGGTTCACTGCCTCTCTCTCTCTCTGTCCAACAGTATCATAGAAGTGGTTCTCTGCCTCTCTCTCTCTGTCCAACAGTATCATAGAAGTGGTTCACTGCCTCTCTCTCTCTCTGTCCAACAGTATCATAGAAGTGGTTCTCTGCCTCTCTCTCTCTGTCCAACAGTATCATAGAAGTGGTTCTCTGCCTCTCTCTCTCTCTGTCCAACAGTATCATAGAAGTGGTTCTCTGCCTCTCTCTCTCTGTCCAACAGTATCATAGAAGTGGTTCTCTGCCTCTCTCTCTCTCTCTGTCCAACAGTATCATAGAAGTGGTTCTCTGCCTCTCTCTCTCTCTGTCCAACAGTATCATAGAAGTGGTTCTCTGCCTCTCTCTCTCTCTCTGTCCAACAGTATCATAGAAGTGACTCTCTGCCTCTCTCTCTCTGTCCAACAGTATCATAGAAGTGTCTCTCTGCCTCTCTCTCTCTCTGTCCAACAGTATCATAGAAGTGACTCTCTGCCTCTCTCTCTCTGTCCAACAGTATCATAGAAGTGGTTCTCTGCCTCTCTCTCTCTGTCCAACAGTATCATAGAAGTGGTTCTCTGCCTCTCTCTCTCTGTCCAACAGTATCATAGAAGTGACTCTCTGCCTCTCTCTCTCTGTCCAACAGTATCATAGAAGTGTCTCTCTGCCTCTCTCTCTCTGTCCAACAGTATCATAGAAGTGGTTCTCTGCCTCTCTCTCTCTGTCCAACAGTATCATAGAAGTGGTTCTCTGCCTCTCTCTCTCTCTGTCCAACAGTATCATAGAAGTGGTTCACTGCCTCTCTCTCTCTCTGTCCAACAGTATCATAGAAGTGTCTCTCTGCCTCTCTCTCTCTCTGTCCAACAGTATCATAGAAGTGGTTCTCTGCCTCTCTCTCTCTGTCCAACAGTATCATAGAAGTGGTTCACTGCCTCTCTCTCTCTCTGTCCAACAGTATCATAGAAGTGTCTCTCTGCCTCTCTCTCTCTCTGTCCAACAGTATCATAGAAGTGGTTCTCTGCCTCTCTCTCTCTGTCCAACAGTATCATAGAAGTGGTTCTCTGCCTCTCTCTCTGTCCAACAGTATCATAGAAGTGGTTCTCTGCCTCTCTCTCTCTGTCCAACAGTATCATAGAAGTGGTTCTCTGCCTCTCTCTCTCTGTCCAACAGTATCATAGAAGTGGTTCTCTGCCTCTCTCTCTCTGTCCAACAGTATCATAGAAGTGTCTCTCTGCCTCTCTCTCTCTGTCCAACAGTATCATAGAAGTGTCTCTCTGCCTCTCTCTCTCTGTCCAACAGTATCATAGAAGTGGTTCTCTGCCTCTCTCTCTCTGTCCAACAGTATCATAGAAGTGGCTCTCTGCCTCTCTCTCTCTGTTCAACAGTATCATAGAAGTGTCTCTCTGCCTCTCTCTCTCTGTCCAACAGTATCATAGAAGTGGTTCTCTGCCTCTCTCTCTCTCTGTCCAACAGTATCATAGAAGTGGTTCTCTGCCTCTCTCTCTCTGTCCAACAGTATCATAGAAGTGTCTCTCTGCCTCTCTCTCTCTGTCCAACAGTATCATAGAAGTGTCTCTCTGCCTCTCTCTCTCTGTCCAACAGTATCATAGAAGTGGTTCTCTGTCTCTCTCTCTCTGTCCAACATTATCATAGAAGTGGTTCTCTGCCTCTCTCTCTCTCTGTCCAACAGTATCATAGAAGTGGTTCTCTGCCTCTCTCTCTCTGTCCAACAGTATCATAGAAGTGGTTCTCTGTCTCTCTCTCTCTGTCCAACAGTATCATAGAAGTGGTTCTCTGCCTCTCTCTCTCTCTGTCCAACAGTATCATAGAAGTGGTTCACTGCCTCTCTCTCTCTCTGTCCAACAGTATCATAGAAGTGGTTCTCTGCCTCTCTCTCTCTGTCCAACAGTATCATAGAAGTGGTTCACTGCCTCTCTCTCTCTGTCCAACAGTATCATAGAAGTGTCTCTCTGCCTCTCTCTCTCTGTCCAACAGTATCATAGAAGTGTCTCTCTGCCTCTCTCTCTCTGTCCAACAGTATCATAGAAGTGGTTCTCTGCCTCTCTCTCTCTGTCCAACAGTATCATAGAAGTGGCTCTCTGCCTCTCTCTCTCTGTTCAACAGTATCATAGAAGTGTCTCTCTGCCTCTCTCTCTCTGTCCAACAGTATCATAGAAGTGGTTCTCTGCCTCTCTCTCTCTCTGTCCAACAGTATCATAGAAGTGGTTCTCTGCCTCACTCTCTCTCTGTCCAACAGTATCATAGAAGTGGTTCTCTGCCTCTCTCTCTCTGTCCAACAGTATCATAGAAGTGGTTCTCTGCCTCTCTCTCTGTTCAACAGTATCATAGAAGTGGTTCTCTGCCTCTCTCTCTCTGTCCAACAGTATCATAGAAGTGGTTCTCTGCCTCTCTCTCTGTTCAACAGTATCATAGAAGTGGTTCTCTGCCTCTCTCTCTGTTCAACAGTATCATAGAAGTGGTTCTCTGCCTCTCTCTCTCTGTCCAACAGTATCATAGAAGTGGTTCTCTGCCTCTCTCTCTCTCTGTCCAACAGTATCATAGAAGTGGCTCTCTGCCTCTCTCTCTCTGTCCAACAGTATCATAGAAGTGGTTCTCTGCCTCTCTCTCTCTGTCCAACAGTATCATAGAAGTGTCTCTCTGCCTCTCTCTCTCTGTCCAACAGTATCATAGAAGTGTCTCTCTGCCTCTCTCTCTCTGTCCAACAGTATCATAGAAGTGTCTCTCTGCCTCTCTCTCTCTGTCCAACAGTATCATAGAAGTGTCTCTCTGCCTCTCTCTCTCTGTCCAACAGTATCATAGAAGTGTCTCTCTGCCTCTCTCTCTCTGTCCAACAGTATCATAGAAGTGGTTCTCTGCCTCTCTCTCTCTGTCCAACAGTATCATAGAAGTGGTTCTCTGCCTCTCTCTCTCTCTGTCCAACAGTATCATAGAAGTGACTCTCTGCCTCTCTCTCTCTGTCCAACAGTATCATAGAAGTGTCTCTCTGCCTCTCTCTCTCTGTCCAACAGTATCATAGAAGTGTCTCTCTGCCTCTCTCTCTCTGTCCAACAGTATCATAGAAGTGACTCTCTGCCTCTCTCTCTCTGTCCAACAGTATCATAGAAGTGTCTCTCTGCCTCTCTCTCTCTGTCCAACAGTATCATAGAAGTGGTTCTCTGCCTCTCTCTCTCTGTTCAACAGTATCATAGAAGTGGTTCTCTGCCTCTCTCTCTCTCTGTCCAACAGTATCATAGAAGTGTCTCTCTGCCTCTCTCTCTCTGTCCAACAGTATCATAGAAGTGGTTCACTGCCTCTCTCTCTCTCTGTCCAACAGTATCATAGAAGTGTCTCTCTGCCTCTCTCTCTCTGTCCAACAGTATCATAGAAGTGGTTCTCTGCCTCTCTCTCTCTGTCCAACAGTATCATAGAAGTGTCTCTCTGCCTCTCTCTCTCTGTCCAACAGTATCATAGAAGTGGTTCTCTGCCTCTCTCTCTCTCTGTCCAACAGTATTATAGAAGTGGTTCTCTGCCTCTCTCTCTCTGTCCAACAGTATTATAGAAGTGGCTCTCTGCCTCTCTCTCTCTCTGTCCAACAGTATCATAGAAGTGGTTCTCTGTCTCTCTCTCTCTCTGTCCAACAGTATCATAGAAGTGGCTCTCTGCCTCTCTCTCTCTGTCCAACAGTATCATAGAAGTGGTTCTCTGCCTCTCTCTCTCTCTGTCCAACAGTATTATAGAAGTGGTTCTCTGCCTCTCTCTCTCTGTCCAACAGTATCATAGAAGTGGTTCTCTGCCTCTCTCTCTCTGTCCAACAGTATTATAGAAGTGGCTCTCTGCCTCTCTCTCTCTGTCCAACAGTATCATAGAAGTGGTTCTCTGCCTCTCTCTCTCTCTGTCCAACAGTATTATAGAAGTGGTTCTCTGCCTCTCTCTCTCTGTCCAACAGTATTATAGAAGTGGCTCTCTGCCTCTCTCTCTCTCTGTCCCACAGTATCATAGAAGTGGTTCTCTGCCTCTCTCTCTCTCTGTCCAACAGTATCATAGAAGTGGTTCTCTGCCTCTCTCTCTCTGTCCAACAGTATTATAGAAGTGGCTCTCTGCCTCTCTCTCTCTGTCCAACAGTATCATAGAAGTGGTTCTCTGCCTCTCTCTCTCTCTGTCCAACAGTATTATAGAAGTGGTTCTCTGCCTCTCTCTCTCTGTCCAACAGTATTATAGAAGTGGCTCTCTGCCTCTCTCTCTCTGTCCAACAGTATTATAGAAGTGGTTCTCTGCCTCTCTCTCTCTCTGTCCAACAGTATTATAGAAGTGGTTCTCTGCCTCTCTCTCTCTGTCCAACAGTATTATAGAAGTGGTTCTCTGCCTCTCTCTCTCTCTGTCCAACAGTATCATAGAAGTGGTTCTCTGCCTCTCTCTCTCTGTCCAACAGTATCATAGAAGTGGTTCTCTGCCTCTCTCTCTGTCCAACAGTATCATAGAAGTGGTTCTATGTCTCTCTCTCTCTCTGTCCAACAGTATCATAGAAGTGGTTCTCTGTCTCTCTCTCTCTCTGTCCAACAGTATCATAGAAGTGGTTCTCTGCCTCTCTCTCTCTGTCCAACAGTATCATAGAAGTGGTTCTCTGCCTCTCTCTCTCTGTTCAACAGTATCATAGAAGTGGTTCTCTGCCTCTCTCTCTCTGTCCAACAGTATCATAGAAGTGACTCTCTGCCTCTCTCTCTCTCTGTCCAACAGTATCATAGAAGTGGTTCTCTGCCTCTCTCTCTCTCTGTCCAACAGTATCATAGAAGTGGTTCTCTGCCTCTCTCTCTGTCCAACAGTATCATAGAAGTGGTTCACTGCCTCTCTCTCTCTCTGTCCAACAGTATCATAGAAGTGGTTCACTGCCTCTCTCTCTCTGTCCAACAGTATCATAGAAGTGGTTCTCTGCCTCTCTCTCTCTGTCCAACAGTATCATAGAAGTGGTTCTCTGCCTCTCTCTCTCTCTGTCCAACAGTATCATAGAAGTGGTTCTCTGCCTCTCTCTCTCTCTGTCCAACAGTATCATAGAAGTGTCTCTCTGCCTCTCTCTCTCTGTCCAACAGTATCATAGAAGTGGTTCTCTGCCTCTCTCTCTCTGTCCAACAGTATCATAGAAGTGGTTCTCTGCCTCTCTCTCTCTCTGTCCAACAGTATCATAGAAGTGGTTCTCTGCCTCTCTCTCTCTGTCCAACAGTATCATAGAAGTGGTTCACTGCCTCTCTCTCTCTCTGTCCAACAGTATCATAGAAGTGGTTCTCTGCCTCTCTCTCTCTCTGTCCAACAGTATTATAGAAGTGGTTCACTGTCTCTCTCTCTCTCTGTCCAACAGTATCATAGAAGTGGTTCTCTGTCTCTCTCTCTCTCTGTCCAACAGTATCATAGAAGTGGTTCTCTGTCTCTCTCTCTCTCTGTCCAACAGTATCATAGAAGTGGTTCTCTGCCTCTCTCTCTCTCTGTCCAACAGTATCATAGAAGTGGTTCTCTGCCTCTCTCTCTCTGTCCAACAGTATTATAGAAGTGGTTCTCTGCCTCTCTCTCTCTGTCCAACAGTATCATAGAAGTGGTTCTCTGTCTCTCTCTCTCTGTCCAACAGTATCATAGAAGTGGTTCTCTGCCTCTCTCTCTCTGTCCAACAGTATCATAGAAGTGGTTCTCTGTCTCTCTCTCTCTCTGTCCAACAGTATCATAGAAGTGGTTCTCTGCCTCTCTCTCTCTCTGTCCAACAGTATCATAGAAGTGGTTCTCTGCCTCTCTCTCTCTGTCCAACAGTATCATAGAAGTGGTTCTCTGTCTCTCTCTCTCTCTGTCCAACAGTATCATAGAAGTGGTTCTCTGCCTCTCTCTCTCTCTGTCCAACAGTATCATAGAAGTGGTTCTCTGTCTCTCTCTCTCTCTGTCCAACAGTATCATAGAAGTGGTTCTCTGTCTCTCTCTCTCTCTGTCCAACAGTATCATAGAAGTGGTTCTCTGCCTCTCTCTCTCTCTGTCCAACAGTATCATAGAAGTGGTTCTCTGCCTCTCTCTCTCTGTCCAACAGTATCATAGAAGTGGTTCTCTGTCTCTCTCTCTCTGTCCAACAGTATCATAGAAGTGGTTCTCTGCCTCTCTCTCTGTCCAACAGTATCATAGAAGTGGTTCTCTGCCTCTCTCTCTCTGTCCAACAGTATCATAGAAGTGGCTCTCTGCCTCTCTCTCTCTCTGTCCAACAGTATCATAGAAGTGGTTCACTGTCTCTCTCTCTCTCTGTCCAACAGTATCATAGAAGTGGTTCTCTGCCTCTCTCTCTCTGTCCAACAGTATTATAGAAGTGGTTCTCTGTCTCTCTCTCTCTCTGTCCAACAGTATCATAGAAGTGGTTCACTGTCTCTCTCTCTCTCTGTCCAACAGTATCATAGAAGTGGTTCACTGCCTCTCTCTCTCTCTGTCCAACAGTATCATAGAAGTGGTTCTCTGCCTCTCTCTCTCTGTCCAACAGTATCATAGAAGTGGTTCACTGTCTCTCTCTCTCTCTGTCCAACAGTATCATAGAAGTGGTTCTCTGCCTCTCTCTCTCTGTCCAACAGTATTATAGAAGTGGTTCTCTGTCTCTCTCTCTGTCCAACAGTATTATAGAAGTGGTTCTCTGCCTCTCTCTCTCTGTCCAACAGTATCATAGAAGTGGTTCACTGCCTCTCTCTCTCTCTGTCCAACAGTATCATAGAAGTGGTTCACTGCCTCTCTCTCTCTCTGTCCAACAGTATCATAGAAGTGGTTCTCTGCCTCTCTCTCTCTGTCCAACAGTATCATAGAAGTGGTTCACTGCCTCTCTCTCTCTCTGTCCAACAGTATCATAGAAGTGGTTCTCTGTCTCTCTCTCTCTCTGTCCAACAGTATTATAGAAGTGGTTCTCTGCCTCTCTCTCTCTGTCCAACAGTATCATAGAAGTGGTTCTCTGCCTCTCTCTCTGTCCAACAGTATCATAGAAGTGGTTCACTGCCTCTCTCTCTCTCTGTCCAACAGTATCATAGAAGTGGTTCTCTGCCTCTCTCTCTCTGTCCAACAGTATCATAGAAGTGGCTCTCTGCCTCTCTCTCTCTGTCCAACAGTATTATAGAAGTGGTTCTCTGCCTCTCTCTCTCTGTCCAACAGTATCATAGAAGTGGTTCTCTGCCTCTCTCTCTCTCTGTCCAACAGTATCATAGAAGTGGTTCACTGTCTCTCTCTCTCTGTCCAACAGTATCATAGAAGTGGTTCACTGTCTCTCTCTCTCTGTCCAACAGTATCATAGAAGTGGTTCTCTGCCTCTCTCTCTCTGTCCAACAGTATCATAGAAGTGGTTCTCTGCCTCTCTCTCTCTCTGTCCAACAGTATCATAGAAGTGGTTCACTGTCTCTCTCTCTCTGTCCAACAGTATTATAGAAGTGGTTCTCTGCCTCTCTCTCTCTGTCCAACAGTATCATAGAAGTGGTTCTCTGTCTCTCTCTCTCTCTGTCCAACAGTATCATAGAAGTGGTTCTCTGCCTCTCTCTCTCTCTGTCCAACAGTATCATAGAAGTGGTTCTCTGTCTCTCTCTCTCTCTGTCCAACAGTATCATAGAAGTGGTTCTCTGCCTCTCTCTCTCTGTCCAACAGTATCATAGAAGTGGTTCTCTGTCTCTCTCTCTCTCTGTCCAACAGTATCATAGAAGTGGTTCTCTGTCTCTCTCTCTCTGTCCAACAGTATCATAGAAGTGGTTCTCTGCCTCTCTCTCTCTCTGTCCAACAGTATCATAGAAGTGGTTCACTGTCTCTCTCTCTCTGTCCAACAGTATTATAGAAGTGGTTCTCTGCCTCTCTCTCTCTGTCCAACAGTATCATAGAAGTGGTTCTCTGTCTCTCTCTCTCTCTGTCCAACAGTATCATAGAAGTGGTTCTCTGCCTCTCTCTCTCTGTCCAACAGTATCATAGAAGTGGTTCTCTGCCTCTCTCTCTCTCTGTCCAACAGTATCATAGAAGTGGTTCTCTGCCTCTCTCTCTCTGTCCAACAGTATCATAGAAGTGGTTCTCTGCCTCTCTCTCTCTCTGTCCAACAGTATCATAGAAGTGGTTCTCTGTCTCTCTCTCTCTCTGTCCAACAGTATCATAGAAGTGGTTCTCTGTCTCTCTCTCTCTCTGTCCAACAGTATCATAGAAGTGGTTCTCTGTCTCTCTCTCTCTCTGTCCAACAGTATCATAGAAGTGGTTCTCTGCCTCTCTCTCTCTGTCCAACAGTATCATAGAAGTGGTTCTCTGTCTCTCTCTCTCTCTGTCCAACAGTATCATAGAAGTGGTTCTCTGTCTCTCTCTCTCTCTGTCCAACAGTATCATAGAAGTGGTTCTCTGCCTCTCTCTCTCTCTGTCCAACAGTATCATAGAAGTGGTTCTCTGCCTCTCTCTCTCTGTCCAACAGTATCATAGAAGTGGTTCTCTGTCTCTCTCTCTCTGTCCAACAGTATCATAGAAGTGGTTCTCTGCCTCTCTCTCTGTCCAACAGTATCATAGAAGTGGTTCTCTGCCTCTCTCTCTCTGTCCAACAGTATCATAGAAGTGGCTCTCTGCCTCTCTCTCTCTCTGTCCAACAGTATCATAGAAGTGGTTCACTGTCTCTCTCTCTCTCTGTCCAACAGTATCATAGAAGTGGTTCTCTGCCTCTCTCTCTCTGTCCAACAGTATTATAGAAGTGGTTCTCTGTCTCTCTCTCTCTCTGTCCAACAGTATCATAGAAGTGGTTCACTGTCTCTCTCTCTCTCTGTCCAACAGTATCATAGAAGTGGTTCACTGCCTCTCTCTCTCTCTGTCCAACAGTATCATAGAAGTGGTTCTCTGCCTCTCTCTCTCTGTCCAACAGTATCATAGAAGTGGTTCTCTGCCTCTCTCTCTCTGTCCAACAGTATCATAGAAGTGGTTCACTGTCTCTCTCTCTCTCTGTCCAACAGTATCATAGAAGTGGTTCTCTGCCTCTCTCTCTCTGTCCAACAGTATTATAGAAGTGGTTCTCTGTCTCTCTCTCTGTCCAACAGTATTATAGAAGTGGTTCTCTGCCTCTCTCTCTCTGTCCAACAGTATCATAGAAGTGGTTCACTGCCTCTCTCTCTCTCTGTCCAACAGTATCATAGAAGTGGTTCACTGCCTCTCTCTCTCTCTGTCCAACAGTATTATAGAAGTGGTTCTCTGCCTCTCTCTCTCTGTCCAACAGTATCATAGAAGTGGTTCTCTGCCTCTCTCTCTGTCCAACAGTATCATAGAAGTGGTTCACTGCCTCTCTCTCTCTCTGTCCAACAGTATCATAGAAGTGGTTCTCTGCCTCTCTCTCTCTGTCCAACAGTATCATAGAAGTGGCTCTCTGCCTCTCTCTCTCTGTCCAACAGTATTATAGAAGTGGTTCTCTGCCTCTCTCTCTCTGTCCAACAGTATCATAGAAGTGGTTCTCTGCCTCTCTCTCTCTCTGTCCAACAGTATCATAGAAGTGGTTCACTGTCTCTCTCTCTCTGTCCAACAGTATCATAGAAGTGGTTCACTGTCTCTCTCTCTCTGTCCAACAGTATCATAGAAGTGGTTCTCTGCCTCTCTCTCTCTGTCCAACAGTATCATAGAAGTGGTTCTCTGCCTCTCTCTCTCTCTGTCCAACAGTATCATAGAAGTGGTTCACTGTCTCTCTCTCTCTGTCCAACAGTATTATAGAAGTGGTTCTCTGCCTCTCTCTCTCTGTCCAACAGTATCATAGAAGTGGTTCTCTGTCTCTCTCTCTCTCTGTCCAACAGTATCATAGAAGTGGTTCTCTGCCTCTCTCTCTCTCTGTCCAACAGTATCATAGAAGTGGTTCTCTGTCTCTCTCTCTCTCTGTCCAACAGTATCATAGAAGTGGTTCTCTGCCTCTCTCTCTCTGTCCAACAGTATCATAGAAGTGGTTCTCTGTCTCTCTCTCTCTCTGTCCAACAGTATCATAGAAGTGGTTCTCTGTCTCTCTCTCTCTGTCCAACAGTATCATAGAAGTGGTTCTCTGCCTCTCTCTCTCTCTGTCCAACAGTATCATAGAAGTGGTTCACTGTCTCTCTCTCTCTGTCCAACAGTATTATAGAAGTGGTTCTCTGCCTCTCTCTCTCTGTCCAACAGTATCATAGAAGTGGTTCTCTGTCTCTCTCTCTCTCTGTCCAACAGTATCATAGAAGTGGTTCTCTGCCTCTCTCTCTCTGTCCAACAGTATCATAGAAGTGGTTCTCTGCCTCTCTCTCTCTCTGTCCAACAGTATCATAGAAGTGGTTCTCTGCCTCTCTCTCTCTGTCCAACAGTATCATAGAAGTGGTTCTCTGCCTCTCTCTCTCTGTCCAACAGTATCATAGAAGTGGTTCTCTGCCTCTCTCTCTCTGTCCAACAGTATCATAGAAGTGGTTCTCTGCCTCTCTCTCTCTGTCCAACAGTATCATAGAAGTGGTTCTCTGCCTCTCTCTCTCTCTGTCCAACAGTATCATAGAAGTGGTTCTCTGCCTCTCTCTCTCTCTGTCCAACAGTATCATAGAAGTGGTTCTCTGCCTCTCTCTCTCTGTCCAACAGTATCATAGAAGTGGTTCTCTGCCTCTCTCTCTCTGTCCAACAGTATCATAGAAGTGGTTCTCTGCCTCTCTCTCTCTGTCCAACAGTATTATAGAAGTGGTTCTCTGCCTCTCTCTCTCTGTCCAACAGTATTATAGAAGTGGTTCTCTGCCTCTCTCTCTCTGTCCAACAGTATCATAGAAGTGGCTCTCTGCCTCTCTCTCTCTCTGTCCAACAGTATCATAGAAGTGGTTCTCTGCCTCTCTCTCTCTGTCCAACAGTATCATAGAAGTGGTTCTCTGCCTCTCTCTCTCTCTGTCCAACAGTATCATAGAAGTGGTTCTCTGCCTCTCTCTCTCTGTCCAACAGTATCATAGAAGTGGTTCTCTGCCTCTCTCTCTCTCTGTCCAACAGTATCATAGAAGTGGTTCTCTGCCTCTCTCTCTCTGTCCAACAGTATCATAGAAGTGGTTCACTGCCTCTCTCTCTCTGTCCAACAGTATCATAGAAGTGGTTCTCTGCCTCTCTCTCTCTGTCCAACAGTATCATAGAAGTGGTTCTCTGCCTCTCTCTCTCTGTCCAACAGTATCATAGAAGTGGTTCACTGCCTCTCTCTCTCTGTCCAACAGTATCATAGAAGTGGCTCTCTGCCTCTCTCTCTCTGTCCAACAGTATCATAGAAGTGGTTCTCTGTCTCTCTCTCTCTGTCCAACAGTATCATAGAAGTGGTTCTCTGTCTCTCTCTCTCTGTCCAACAGTATCATAGAAGTGGTTCTCTGCCTCTCTCTCTCTGTCCAACAGTATCATAGAAGTGGTTCTCT
This sequence comes from Salvelinus alpinus, assembly GCF_045679555.1. NCBI lineage: Eukaryota > Metazoa > Chordata > Actinopteri > Salmoniformes > Salmonidae > Salvelinus > Salvelinus alpinus. The sequence goes on along the minus strand of NC_092110.1, from coordinate 42,702,117 downwards.
GCCTCTCTCTCTCTGTCCAACAGTATCATAGAAGTGGTTCTCTGCCTCTCTCTCTCTCTGTCCAACAGTATCATAGAAGTGGTTCTCTGCCTCTCTCTCTCTCTGTCCAACAGTATCATAGAAGTGGTTCTCTGCCTCTCTCTCTCTGTCCAACAGTATCATAGAAGTGGTTCTCTGCCTCTCTCTCTCTGTTCAACAGTATCATAGAAGTGGTTCTCTGCCTCTCTCTCTCTGTCCAACAGTATCATAGAAGTGGTTCTCTGCCTCTCTCTCTCTCTGTCCAACAGTATCATAGAAGTGGTTCTCTGCCTCTCTCTCTCTCTGTCCAACAGTATCATAGAAGTGGTTCTCTGCCTCTCTCTCTCTCTGTCCAACAGTATCATAGAAGTGGTTCTCTGCCTCTCTCTCTGTCCAACAGTATCATAGAAGTGGTTCTCTGCCTCTCTCTCTCTGTCCAACAGTATCATAGAAGTGGTTCACTGCCTCTCTCTCTCTCTGTCCAACAGTATCATAGAAGTGGTTCACTGCCTCTCTCTCTCTCTGTCCAACAGTATCATAGAAGTGGTTCTCTGCCTCTCTCTCTCTGTCCAACAGTATCATAGAAGTGGTTCACTGCCTCTCTCTCTCTCTGTCCAACAGTATCATAGAAGTGGTTCTCTGCCTCTCTCTCTCTGTCCAACAGTATCATAGAAGTGGTTCTCTGCCTCTCTCTCTCTCTGTCCAACAGTCTCATAGAAGTGGTTCTCTGCCTCTCTCTCTCTGTCCAACAGTATCATAGAAGTGGTTCTCTGCCTCTCTCTCTCTCTCTGTCCAACAGTATCATAGAAGTGGTTCTCTGCCTCTCTCTCTCTCTGTCCAACAGTATCATAGAAGTGGTTCTCTGCCTCTCTCTCTCTCTCTGTCCAACAGTATCATAGAAGTGACTCTCTGCCTCTCTCTCTCTGTCCAACAGTATCATAGAAGTGTCTCTCTGCCTCTCTCTCTCTCTGTCCAACAGTATCATAGAAGTGACTCTCTGCCTCTCTCTCTCTGTCCAACAGTATCATAGAAGTGGTTCTCTGCCTCTCTCTCTCTGTCCAACAGTATCATAGAAGTGGTTCTCTGCCTCTCTCTCTCTGTCCAACAGTATCATAGAAGTGACTCTCTGCCTCTCTCTCTCTGTCCAACAGTATCATAGAAGTGTCTCTCTGCCTCTCTCTCTCTGTCCAACAGTATCATAGAAGTGGTTCTCTGCCTCTCTCTCTCTGTCCAACAGTATCATAGAAGTGGTTCTCTGCCTCTCTCTCTCTCTGTCCAACAGTATCATAGAAGTGGTTCACTGCCTCTCTCTCTCTCTGTCCAACAGTATCATAGAAGTGTCTCTCTGCCTCTCTCTCTCTCTGTCCAACAGTATCATAGAAGTGGTTCTCTGCCTCTCTCTCTCTGTCCAACAGTATCATAGAAGTGGTTCACTGCCTCTCTCTCTCTCTGTCCAACAGTATCATAGAAGTGTCTCTCTGCCTCTCTCTCTCTCTGTCCAACAGTATCATAGAAGTGGTTCTCTGCCTCTCTCTCTCTGTCCAACAGTATCATAGAAGTGGTTCTCTGCCTCTCTCTCTGTCCAACAGTATCATAGAAGTGGTTCTCTGCCTCTCTCTCTCTGTCCAACAGTATCATAGAAGTGGTTCTCTGCCTCTCTCTCTCTGTCCAACAGTATCATAGAAGTGGTTCTCTGCCTCTCTCTCTCTGTCCAACAGTATCATAGAAGTGTCTCTCTGCCTCTCTCTCTCTGTCCAACAGTATCATAGAAGTGTCTCTCTGCCTCTCTCTCTCTGTCCAACAGTATCATAGAAGTGGTTCTCTGCCTCTCTCTCTCTGTCCAACAGTATCATAGAAGTGGCTCTCTGCCTCTCTCTCTCTGTTCAACAGTATCATAGAAGTGTCTCTCTGCCTCTCTCTCTCTGTCCAACAGTATCATAGAAGTGGTTCTCTGCCTCTCTCTCTCTCTGTCCAACAGTATCATAGAAGTGGTTCTCTGCCTCTCTCTCTCTGTCCAACAGTATCATAGAAGTGTCTCTCTGCCTCTCTCTCTCTGTCCAACAGTATCATAGAAGTGTCTCTCTGCCTCTCTCTCTCTGTCCAACAGTATCATAGAAGTGGTTCTCTGTCTCTCTCTCTCTGTCCAACATTATCATAGAAGTGGTTCTCTGCCTCTCTCTCTCTCTGTCCAACAGTATCATAGAAGTGGTTCTCTGCCTCTCTCTCTCTGTCCAACAGTATCATAGAAGTGGTTCTCTGTCTCTCTCTCTCTGTCCAACAGTATCATAGAAGTGGTTCACTGCCTCTCTCTCTCTCTGTCCAACAGTATCATAGAAGTGGTTCTCTGCCTCTCTCTCTCTGTCCAACAGTATCATAGAAGTGGTTCACTGCCTCTCTCTCTCTGTCCAACAGTATCATAGAAGTGTCTCTCTGCCTCTCTCTCTCTGTCCAACAGTATCATAGAAGTGTCTCTCTGCCTCTCTCTCTCTGTCCAACAGTATCATAGAAGTGGTTCTCTGCCTCTCTCTCTCTGTCCAACAGTATCATAGAAGTGGCTCTCTGCCTCTCTCTCTCTGTTCAACAGTATCATAGAAGTGTCTCTCTGCCTCTCTCTCTCTGTCCAACAGTATCATAGAAGTGGTTCTCTGCCTCTCTCTCTCTCTGTCCAACAGTATCATAGAAGTGGTTCTCTGCCTCTCTCTCTCTGTCCAACAGTATCATAGAAGTGGTTCTCTGCCTCTCTCTCTCTGTCCAACAGTATCATAGAAGTGGTTCTCTGCCTCTCTCTCTGTTCAACAGTATCATAGAAGTGGTTCTCTGCCTCTCTCTCTCTGTCCAACAGTATCATAGAAGTGGTTCTCTGCCTCTCTCTCTGTTCAACAGTATCATAGAAGTGGTTCTCTGCCTCTCTCTCTGTTCAACAGTATCATAGAAGTGGTTCTCTGCCTCTCTCTCTCTGTCCAACAGTATCATAGAAGTGGTTCTCTGCCTCTCTCTCTCTCTGTCCAACAGTATCATAGAAGTGGCTCTCTGCCTCTCTCTCTCTGTCCAACAGTATCATAGAAGTGGTTCTCTGCCTCTCTCTCTCTGTCCAACAGTATCATAGAAGTGTCTCTCTGCCTCTCTCTCTCTGTCCAACAGTATCATAGAAGTGGTTCTCTGCCTCTCTCTCTCTGTCCAACAGTATCATAGAAGTGTCTCTCTGCCTCTCTCTCTCTGTCCAACAGTATCATAGAAGTGTCTCTCTGCCTCTCTCTCTCTGTCCAACAGTATCATAGAAGTGTCTCTCTGCCTCTCTCTCTCTGTCCAACAGTATCATAGAAGTGGTTCTCTGCCTCTCTCTCTCTGTCCAACAGTATCATAGAAGTGGTTCTCTGCCTCTCTCTCTCTCTGTCCAACAGTATCATAGAAGTGACTCTCTGCCTCTCTCTCTCTGTCCAACAGTATCATAGAAGTGTCTCTCTGCCTCTCTCTCTCTGTCCAACAGTATCATAGAAGTGTCTCTCTGCCTCTCTCTCTCTGTCCAACAGTATCATAGAAGTGACTCTCTGCCTCTCTCTCTCTGTCCAACAGTATCATAGAAGTGTCTCTCTGCCTCTCTCTCTCTGTCCAACAGTATCATAGAAGTGGTTCTCTGCCTCTCTCTCTCTGTTCAACAGTATCATAGAAGTGGTTCTCTGCCTCTCTCTCTCTCTGTCCAACAGTATCATAGAAGTGTCTCTCTGCCTCTCTCTCTCTGTCCAACAGTATCATAGAAGTGGTTCACTGCCTCTCTCTCTCTCTGTCCAACAGTATCATAGAAGTGTCTCTCTGCCTCTCTCTCTCTGTCCAACAGTATCATAGAAGTGGTTCTCTGCCTCTCTCTCTCTGTCCAACAGTATCATAGAAGTGTCTCTCTGCCTCTCTCTCTCTGTCCAACAGTATCATAGAAGTGGTTCTCTGCCTCTCTCTCTCTCTGTCCAACAGTATTATAGAAGTGGTTCTCTGCCTCTCTCTCTCTGTCCAACAGTATTATAGAAGTGGCTCTCTGCCTCTCTCTCTCTCTGTCCAACAGTATCATAGAAGTGGTTCTCTGTCTCTCTCTCTCTCTGTCCAACAGTATCATAGAAGTGGCTCTCTGCCTCTCTCTCTCTGTCCAACAGTATCATAGAAGTGGTTCTCTGCCTCTCTCTCTCTCTGTCCAACAGTATTATAGAAGTGGTTCTCTGCCTCTCTCTCTCTGTCCAACAGTATCATAGAAGTGGTTCTCTGCCTCTCTCTCTCTGTCCAACAGTATTATAGAAGTGGCTCTCTGCCTCTCTCTCTCTGTCCAACAGTATCATAGAAGTGGTTCTCTGCCTCTCTCTCTCTCTGTCCAACAGTATTATAGAAGTGGTTCTCTGCCTCTCTCTCTCTGTCCAACAGTATTATAGAAGTGGCTCTCTGCCTCTCTCTCTCTCTGTCCAACAGTATCATAGAAGTGGTTCTCTGCCTCTCTCTCTCTCTGTCCAACAGTATCATAGAAGTGGTTCTCTGCCTCTCTCTCTCTGTCCAACAGTATTATAGAAGTGGCTCTCTGCCTCTCTCTCTCTGTCCAACAGTATCATAGAAGTGGTTCTCTGCCTCTCTCTCGCTCTGTCCAACAGTATTATAGAAGTGGTTCTCTGCCTCTCTCTCTCTGTCCAACAGTATTATAGAAGTGGCTCTCTGCCTCTCTCTCTCTGTCCAACAGTATTATAGAAGTGGTTCTCTGCCTCTCTCTCTCTCTGTCCAACAGTATTATAGAAGTGGTTCTCTGCCTCTCTCTCTCTGTCCAACAGTATTATAGAAGTGGTTCTCTGCCTCTCTCTCTCTCTGTCCAACAGTATCATAGAAGTGGTTCTCTGCCTCTCTCTCTCTGTCCAACAGTATCATAGAAGTGGTTCTCTGCCTCTCTCTCTGTCCAACAGTATCATAGAAGTGGTTCTCTGTCTCTCTCTCTCTCTGTCCAACAGTATCATAGAAGTGGTTCTCTGTCTCTCTCTCTCTCTGTCCAACAGTATCATAGAAGTGGTTCTCTGCCTCTCTCTCTCTGTCCAACAGTATCATAGAAGTGGTTCTCTGCCTCTCTCTCTCTGTTCAACAGTATCATAGAAGTGGTTCTCTGCCTCTCTCTCTCTGTCCAACAGTATCATAGAAGTGACTCTCTGCCTCTCTCTCTCTCTGTCCAACAGTATCATAGAAGTGGTTCTCTGCCTCTCTCTCTCTCTGTCCAACAGTATCATAGAAGTGGTTCTCTGCCTCTCTCTCTGTCCAACAGTATCATAGAAGTGGTTCACTGCCTCTCTCTCTCTCTGTCCAACAGTATCATAGAAGTGGTTCACTGTCTCTCTCTCTCTGTCCAACAGTATCATAGAAGTGTCTCTCTGCCTCTCTCTCTCTGTCCAACAGTATCATAGAAGTGGTTCTCTGCCTCTCTCTCTCTGTCCAACAGTATCATAGAAGTGGTTCTCTGCCTCTCTCTCTCTCTGTCCAACAGTATCATAGAAGTGGTTCTCTGCCTCTCTCTCTCTCTGTCCAACAGTATCATAGAAGTGTCTCTCTGCCTCTCTCTCTCTGTCCAACAGTATCATAGAAGTGGTTCTCTGCCTCTCTCTCTCTGTCCAACAGTATCATAGAAGTGGTTCTCTGCCTCTCTCTCTCTCTGTCCAACAGTATCATAGAAGTGGTTCTCTGCCTCTCTCTCTCTGTCCAACAGTATCATAGAAGTGGTTCACTGCCTCTCTCTCTCTCTGTCCAACAGTATCATAGAAGTGGTTCTCTGCCTCTCTCTCTCTCTGTCCAACAGTATTATAGAAGTGGTTCACTGTCTCTCTCTCTCTCTGTCCAACAGTATCATAGAAGTGGTTCTCTGTCTCTCTCTCTCTCTGTCCAACAGTATCATAGAAGTGGTTCTCTGTCTCTCTCTCTCTCTGTCCAACAGTATCATAGAAGTGGTTCTCTGCCTCTCTCTCTCTCTGTCCAACAGTATCATGGAAGTGGTTCTCTGCCTCTCTCTCTCTGTCCAACAGTATTATAGAAGTGGTTCTCTGCCTCTCTCTCTCTGTCCAACAGTATCATAGAAGTGGTTCTCTGTCTCTCTCTCTCTGTCCAACAGTATCATAGAAGTGGTTCTCTGCCTCTCTCTCTCTGTCCAACAGTATCATAGAAGTGGTTCTCTGTCTCTCTCTCTCTCTGTCCAACAGTATCATAGAAGTGGTTCTCTGCCTCTCTCTCTCTCTGTCCAACAGTATCATAGAAGTGGTTCTCTGCCTCTCTCTCTCTGTCCAACAGTATCATAGAAGTGGTTCTCTGTCTCTCTCTCTCTCTGTCCAACAGTATCATAGAAGTGGTTCTCTGCCTCTCTCTCTCTCTGTCCAACAGTATCATAGAAGTGGTTCTCTGTCTCTCTCTCTCTCTGTCCAACAGTATCATAGAAGTGGTTCTCTGTCTCTCTCTCTCTCTGTCCAACAGTATCATAGAAGTGGTTCTCTGCCTCTCTCTCTCTCTGTCCAACAGTATCATAGAAGTGGTTCTCTGCCTCTCTCTCTCTGTCCAACAGTATCATAGAAGTGGTTCTCTGTCTCTCTCTCTCTGTCCAACAGTATCATAGAAGTGGTTCTCTGCCTCTCTCTCTGTCCAACAGTATCATAGAAGTGGTTCTCTGCCTCTCTCTCTCTGTCCAACAGTATCATAGAAGTGGCTCTCTGCCTCTCTCTCTCTCTGTCCAACAGTATCATAGAAGTGGTTCACTGTCTCTCTCTCTCTCTGTCCAACAGTATCATAGAAGTGGTTCTCTGCCTCTCTCTCTCTGTCCAACAGTATTATAGAAGTGGTTCTCTGTCTCTCTCTCTCTCTGTCCAACAGTATCATAGAAGTGGTTCACTGTCTCTCTCTCTCTCTGTCCAACAGTATCATAGAAGTGGTTCACTGCCTCTCTCTCTCTCTGTCCAACAGTATCATAGAAGTGGTTCTCTGCCTCTCTCTCTCTGTCCAACAGTATCATAGAAGTGGTTCACTGTCTCTCTCTCTCTCTGTCCAACAGTATCATAGAAGTGGTTCTCTGCCTCTCTCTCTCTGTCCAACAGTATTATAGAAGTGGTTCACTGCCTCTCTCTCTCTCTGTCCAACAGTATCATAGAAGTGGTTCACTGCCTCTCTCTCTCTCTGTCCAACAGTATTATAGAAGTGGTTCTCTGCCTCTCTCTCTCTGTCCAACAGTATCATAGAAGTGGTTCTCTGCCTCTCTCTCTGTCCAACAGTATCATAGAAGTGGTTCACTGCCTCTCTCTCTCTCTGTCCAACAGTATCATAGAAGTGGTTCTCTGCCTCTCTCTCTCTGTCCAACAGTATCATAGAAGTGGCTCTCTGCCTCTCTCTCTCTGTCCAACAGTATTATAGAAGTGGTTCTCTGCCTCTCTCTCTCTGTCCAACAGTATCATAGAAGTGGTTCTCTGCCTCTCTCTCTCTCTGTCCAACAGTATCATAGAAGTGGTTCACTGTCTCTCTCTCTCTGTCCAACAGTATCATAGAAGTGGTTCACTGTCTCTCTCTCTCTGTCCAACAGTATCATAGAAGTGGTTCTCTGCCTCTCTCTCTCTGTCCAACAGTATCATAGAAGTGGTTCTCTGCCTCTCTCTCTCTCTGTCCAACAGTATCATAGAAGTGGTTCACTGTCTCTCTCTCTCTGTCCAACAGTATTATAGAAGTGGTTCTCTGCCTCTCTCTCTCTGTCCAACAGTATCATAGAAGTGGTTCTCTGTCTCTCTCTCTCTCTGTCCAACAGTATCATAGAAGTGGTTCTCTGCCTCTCTCTCTCTCTGTCCAACAGTATCATAGAAGTGGTTCTCTGTCTCTCTCTCTCTCTGTCCAACAGTATCATAGAAGTGGTTCTCTGCCTCTCTCTCTCTGTCCAACAGTATCATAGAAGTGGTTCTCTGTCTCTCTCTCTCTCTGTCCAACAGTATCATAGAAGTGGTTCTCTGTCTCTCTCTCTCTGTCCAACAGTATCATAGAAGTGGTTCTCTGCCTCTCTCTCTCTCTGTCCAACAGTATCATAGAAGTGGTTCACTGTCTCTCTCTCTCTGTCCAACAGTATTATAGAAGTGGTTCTCTGCCTCTCTCTCTCTGTCCAACAGTATCATAGAAGTGGTTCTCTGTCTCTCTCTCTCTCTGTCCAACAGTATCATAGAAGTGGTTCTCTGCCTCTCTCTCTCTGTCCAACAGTATCATAGAAGTGGTTCTCTGCCTCTCTCTCTCTCTGTCCAACAGTATCATAGAAGTGGTTCTCTGTCTCTCTCTCTCTGTCCAACAGTATCATAGAAGTGGTTCTCTGCCTCTCTCTCTCTGTCCAACAGTATCATAGAAGTGGTTCTCTGCCTCTCTCTCTCTCTGTCCAACAGTATCATAGAAGTGGTTCTCTGTCTCTCTCTCTCTGTCCAACAGTATCATAGAAGTGGTTCTCTGCCTCTCTCTCTCTCTGTCCAACAGTATCATAGAAGTGGTTCTCTGCCTCTCTCTCTCTGTCCAACAGTATCATAGAAGTGGTTCTCTGCCTCTCTCTCTCTCTGTCCAACAGTATCATAGAAGTGGTTCTCTGTCTCTCTCTCTCTGTCCAACAGTATCATAGAAGTGGTTCTCTGCCTCTCTCTCTCTGTCCAACAGTATCATAGAAGTGGTTCACTGCCTCTCTCTCTCTCTGTCCAACAGTATCATAGAAGTGGTTCTCTGCCTCTCTCTCTCTCTGTCCAACAGTATCATAGAAGTGGTTCTCTGCCTCTCTCTCTCTCTGTCCAACAGTATCATAGAAGTGTCTCTCTGCCTCTCTCTCTCTCTGTCCAACAGTATCATAGAAGTGGTTCTCTGTCTCTCTCTCTCTGTCCAACAGTATCATAGAAGTGGTTCTCTGCCTCTCTCTCTCTGTCCAACAGTATCATAGAAGTGGTTCTCTGCCTCTCTCTCTGTCCAACAGTATCATAGAAGTGGTTCTCTGCCTCTCTCTCTCTCTGTCCAACAGTATCATAGAAGTGGTTCTCTGCCTCTCTCTCTCTCTGTTCAACAGTATCATAGAAGTGGTTCACTGTCTCTCTCTCTCTGTCCAACAGTATCATAGAAGTGGCTCTCTGCCTCTCTCTCTCTCTGTCCAACAGTATCATATAAGTGGTTCTCTGCCTCTCTCTCTGTCCAACAGTATCATAGAAGTGGTTCACTGCCTCTCTCTCTCTCTGTCCAACAGTATCATAGAAGTGTCTCTCTGCCTCTCTCTCTGTCCAACAGTATCATAGAAGTGGTTCACTGTCTCTCTCTCTCTCTGTCCAACAGTATCATAGAAGTGGTTCTCTGCCTCTCTCTCTCTGTCCAACAGTATCATAGAAGTGGCTCTCTGCCTCTCTCTCTCTCTGTTCAACAGTATCATAGAAGTGGTTCTCTGCCTCTCTCTCTCTCTGTCCAACAGTATCATAGAAGTGGCTCTCTGCCTCTCTCTCTCTCTGTTCAACAGTATCATAGAAGTGGTTCTCTGCCTCTCTCTCTCTCTGTCCAACAGTATCATAGAAGTGGCTCTCTGCCTCTCTCTCTCTCTGTTCAACAGTATCATAGAAGTGGTTCTCTGCCTCTCTCTCTCTGTTCAACAGTATCATAGAAGTGGTTCACTGCCTCTCTCTCTCTCTGTCCAACAGTATCATAGAAGTGTCTCTCTGCCTCTCTCTCTCTGTCCAACAGTATCATAGAAGTGGTTCTCTGCCTCTCTCTCTCTGTCCAACAGTATTATAGAAGTGGTTCTCTGCCTCTCTCTCTCTGTCCAACAGTATCATAGAAGTGGTTCTCTGCCTCTCTCTCTCTCTGTCCAACAGTATCATAGAAGTGGTTCTCTGCCTCTCTCTCTCTGTCCAACAGTATCATAGAAGTGGTTCTCTGTCTCTCTCTCTCTCTGTCCAACAGTATTATAGAAGTGGTTCTCTGCCTCTCTCTCTCTGTCCAACAGTATCATAGAAGTGGTTCTCTGCCTCTCTCTCTCTGTCCAACAGTATTATAGAAGTGGTTCTCTGCCTCTCTCTCTCTGTCCAACAGTATTATAGAAGTGGTTCTCTGCCTCTCTCTCTCTGTCCAACAGTATCATAGAAGTGGTTCACTGTCTCTCTCTCTCTCTGTCCAACAGTATCATAGAAGTGGTTCTCTGCCTCTCTCTCTCTGTCCAACAGTATCATAGAAGTGGTTCACTGTCTCTCTCTCTCTCTGTCCAACAGTATCATAGAAGTGGTTCTCTGCCTCTCTCTCTCTGTCCAACAGTATCATAGAAGTGGTTCACTGTCTCTCTCTCGCTCTGTCCAACAGTATCATAGAAGTGGTTCACTGTCTCTCTCTCTCTCTGTCCAACAGTATCATAGAAGTGGTTCTCTGCCTCTCTCTCTCTGTTCAACAGTATCATAGAAGTGGTTCTCTGCCTCTCTCTCTCTGTCCAACAGTATTATAGAAGTGGTTCACTGCCTCTCTCTCTCTCTGTCCAACAGTATTATAGAAGTGGTTCTCTGCCTCTCTCTCTCTGTCCAACAGTATCATAGAAGTGGTTCTCTGCCTCTCTCTCTCTCTGTCCAACAGTATCATAGAAGTGGTTCTCTGCCTCTCTCTCTCTCTGTCCAACAGTATTATAGAAGTGGTTCTCTGCCTCTCTCTCTCTGTCCAACAGTATCATAGAAGTGGTTCTCTGCCTCTCTCTCTCTGTCCAACAGTATCATAGAAGTGGTTCTCTGCCTCTCTCTCTCTCTCTGTCCAACAGTATTATAGAAGTGGTTCACTGCCTCTCTCTCTCTCTGTTCAACAGTATTATAGAAGTGGTTCTCTGCCTCTCTCTCTCTCTGTCCAACAGTATTATAGAAGTGGTTCTCTGCCTCTCTCTCTCTCTGTCCAACAGTATTATAGAAGTGGCTCTCTGCCTCTCTCTCTCTGTCCAACAGTATCATAGAAGTGGTTCACTGCCTCTCTCTCTCTCTGTCCAACAGTATTATAGAAGTGGTTCTCTGCCTCTCTCTCTCTGTCCAACAGTATTATAGAAGTGGTTCTCTGCCTCTCTCTCTCTGTCCAACAGTATTATAGAAGTGGTTCTCTGCCTCTCTCTCTCTCTGTCCAACAGTATCATAGAAGTGGTTCACTGCCTCTCTCTCTCTCTGTCCAACAGTATCATAGAAGTGTCTCTCTGCCTCTCTCTCTGTCCAACAGTATCATAGAAGTGGTTCACTGTCTCTCTCTCTCTCTGTCCAACAGTATCATAGAAGTGGTTCTCTGCCTCTCTCTCTCTGTCCAACAGTATTATAGAAGTGGTTCTCTGCCTCTCTCTCTCTGTCCAACAGTATTATAGAAGTGGTTCTCTGCCTCTCTCTCTCTGTCCAACAGTATCATAGAAGTGGTTCACTGTCTCTCTCTCTCTCTGTCCAACAGTATCATAGAAGTGGTTCTCTGCCTCTCTCTCTCTGTCCAACAGTATCATAGAAGTGGTTCACTGTCTCTCTCTCTCTCTGTCCAACAGTATCATAGAAGTGGTTCTCTGCCTCTCTCTCTCTGTCCAACAGTATCATAGAAGTGGTTCACTGTCTCTCTCTCGCTCTGTCCAACAGTATCATAGAAGTGGTTCACTGTCTCTCTCTCTCTCTGTCCAACAGTATCATAGAAGTGGTTCTCTGCCTCTCTCTCTCTGTTCAACAGTATCATAGAAGTGGTTCTCTGCCTCTCTCTCTCTGTCCAACAGTATTATAGAAGTGGTTCACTGCCTCTCTCTCTCTCTGTCCAACAGTATTATAGAAGTGGTTCTCTGCCTCTCTCTCTCTCTGTCCAACAGTATTATAGAAGTGGTTCTCTGCCTCTCTCTCTCTGTCCAACAGTATCATAGAAGTGGTTCTCTGCCTCTCTCTCTCTGTCCAACAGTATCATAGAAGTGGTTCTCTGCCTCTCTCTCTCTCTCTGTCCAACAGTATTATAGAAGTGGTTCACTGCCTCTCTCTCTCTCTGTTCAACAGTATTATAGAAGTGGTTCTCTGCCTCTCTCTCTCTCTGTCCAACAGTATTATAGAAGTGGTTCTCTGCCTCTCTCTCTCTCTGTCCAACAGTATTATAGAAGTGGCTCTCTGCCTCTCTCTCTCTGTCCAACAGTATCATAGAAGTGGTTCACTGCCTCTCTCTCTCTCTGTCCAACAGTATTATAGAAGTGGTTCTCTGCCTCTCTCTCTCTGTCCAACAGTATTATAGAAGTGGTTCTCTGCCTCTCTCTCTCTGTCCAACAGTATTATAGAAGTGGTTCTCTGCCTCTCTCTCTCTCTGTCCAACAGTATCATAGAAGTGGTTCACTGCCTCTCTCTCTCTCTGTCCAACAGTATCATAGAAGTGTCTCTCTGCCTCTCTCTCTGTCCAACAGTATCATAGAAGTGGTTCACTGTCTCTCTCTCTCTCTGTCCAACAGTATCATAGAAGTGGTTCTCTGCCTCTCTCTCTCTGTCCAACAGTATCATAGAAGTGGCTCTCTGCCTCTCTCTCTCTCTGTTCAACAGTATTATAGAAGTGGTTCTCTGCCTCTCTCTCTCTCTCTCTGTCCAACAGTATCATAGAAGTGGTTCTCTGCCTCTCTCTCTCTGTCCAACAGTATCATAGAAGTGGTTCTCTGCCTCTCTCTCTCTGTCCAACAGTATCATAGAAGTGGTTCTCTGCCTCTCTCTCTCTGTCCAACAGTATTATAGAAGTGGTTCTCTGCCTCTCTCTCTCTGTCCAACAGTATTATAGAAGTGGTTCTCTGCCTCTCTCTCTCTCTCTCTGTCCAACAGTATCATATAAGTGGTTCTCTGCCTCTCTCTCTCTGTCCAACAGTATCATAGAAGTGGCTCTCTGCCTCTCTATCTCTCTGTTCAACAGTATCATAGAAGTGGTTCTCTGCCTCTCTCTCTCTGTCCAACAGTATTATAGAAGTGGTTCTCTGCCTCTCTCTCTCTCTCTCTGTCCAACAGTATCATAGAAGTGGTTCTCTGCCTCTCTCTCTCTCTGTCCAACAGTATCATAGAAGTGGTTCTCTGCCTCTCTCTCTCTCTGTCCAACAGTATCATAGAAGTGGTTCTCTGCCTCTCTCTCTCTGTCCAACAGTATTATAGAAGTGGTTCTCTGCCTCTCTCTCTCTCTGTCCAACACTATCATAGAAGTGGTTCACTGCCTCTCTCTCTCTCTGTCCAACAGTATCATAGAAGTGTCTCTCTGCCTCTCTCTCTGTCCAACAGTATCATAGAAGTGGTTCTCTGCCTCTCTCTCTCTCTGTCCAACAGTATCATAGAAGTGGTTCTCTGCCTCTCTCTCTCTCTGTCCAACAGTATCATATAAGTGGTTCTCTGCCTCTCTCTCTCTCTGTCCAACAGTATCATAGAAGTGGTTCTCTGCCTCTCTCTCTGTCCAACAGTATTATAGAAGTGTCTCTCTGCCTCTCTCTCTGTCCAACAGTATCATAGAAGTGGTTCTCTGCCTCTCTCTCTCTCTGTCCAACAATATCATAGAAGTGGTTCTCTGCCTCTCTCTCTCTCTGTCCAACAGTATCATATAAGTGGTTCTCTGCCTCTCTCTCTCTGTCCAACAGTATCATAGAAGTGGTTCTCTGCCTCTCTCTCTCTCTGTCCAACAGTATCATAGAAGTGTCTCTCTGCCTCTCTCTCTGTCCAACAGTATCATAGAAGTGTCTCTCTGCCTCTCTCTCTCTGTCCAACAGTATCATAGAAGTGGTTCTCTGCCTCTCTCTCTCTGTCCAACAGTATCATAGAAGTGGCTCTCTGCCTCTCTCTCTCTGTCCAACAGTATTATAGAAGTGGCTCTCTGCCTCTCTCTCTCTCTGTCCAACAGTATCATAGAAGTGGTTCTCTGCCTCTCTCTCTCTGTCCAACAGTATCATAGAAGTGGCTCTCTGCCTCTCTCTCTCTGTCCAACAGTATCATAGAAGTGGTTCTCTGCCTCTCTCTCTCTGTCCAACAGTATCATAGAAGTGGTTCTCTGCCTCTCTCTCTCTGTCCAACAGTATCATAGAAGTGGCTCTCTGCCTCTCTCTCTCTCTGTCCAACAGTATCATAGAAGTGGCTCTCTGCCTCTCTCTCTCTGTCCAACAGTATCATAGAAGTGGTTCTCTGCCTCTCTCTCTCTGTCCAACAGTATCATAGAAGTGGCTCTCTGCCTCTCTCTCTCTGTCCAACAGTATCATAGAAGTGGTTCTCTGCCTCTCTCTCTCTGTCCAACAGTATCATAGAAGTGGTTCTCTGCCTCTCTCTCTCTGTCCAACAGTATCATAGAAGTGGTTCTCTGCCTCTCTCTCTCTGTCCAACAGTATCATAGAAGTGTCTCTCTGCCTCTCTCTCTCTGTCCAACAGTATCATAGAAGTGGTTCTCTGCCTCTCTCTCTCTGTCCAACAGTATCATAGAAGTGGCTCTCTGCCTCTCTCTCTCTGTCCAACAGTATCATAGAAGTGGTTCTCTGCCTCTCTCTCTCTGTCCAACAGTATCATAGAAGTGGTTCTCTGCCTCTCTCTCTCTGTCCAACAGTATCATAGAAGTGGTTCTCTGCCTCTCTCTCTCTGTCCAACAGTATCATAGAAGTGTCTCTCTGCCTCTCTCTCTCTGTCCAACAGTATCATAGAAGTGGTTCTCTGCCTCTCTCTCTCTGTCCAACAGTATTATAGAAGTGGTTCTCTGCCTCTCTCTCTCTGTCCAACAGTATCATAGAAGTGGTTCTCTGCCTCTCTCTCTCTCTGTCCAACAGTATCATAGAAGTGGTTCTCTGCCTCTCTCTCTCTGTCCAACAGTATCATAGAAGTGGCTCTCTGCCTCTCTCTCTCTCTGTCCAACAGTATCATAGAAGTGGTTCTCTGCCTCTCTCTCTCTGTCCAACAGTATCATATAAGTGGTTCTCTGCCTCTCTCTCTCTCTGTCCAACAGTATCATAGAAGTGGTTCTCTGCCTCTCTCTCTCTCTGTCCAACAGTATCATAGAAGTGGTTCTCTGCCTCTCTCTCTGTCCAACAGTATCATAGAAGTTGTTCTCTGCCTCTCTCTCTGTCCAACAGTATCATAGAAGTGGTTCACTGCCTCTCTCTCTCTCTGTCCAACAGTATCATAGAAGTGGTTCACTGTCTCTCTCTCTCTGTCCAACAGTATCATAGAAGTGGTTCTCTGCCTCTCTCTCTCTCTGTCCAACAGTATCATAGAAGTGGCTCTCTGCCTCTCTCTCTCTCTGTCCAACAGTATCATAGAAGTGGTTCTCTGTCTCTCTCTCTCTCTGTCCAACAGTATCATAGAAGTGGTTCTCTGCCTCTCTCTCTCTCTGTCCAACAGTATCATAGAAGTGGTTCTCTGTCTCTCTCTCTCTCTGTCCAACAGTATCATAGAAGTGGTTCTCTGCCTCTCTCTCTCTCTGTCCAACAGTATCATAGAAGTGTATCTCTGCCTCTCTCTCTCTGTCCAACAGTATCATAGAAGTGGTTCTCTGTCTCTCTCTCTCTCTGTCCAACAGTATCATAGAAGTGGTTCTCTGCCTCTCTCTCTCTCTGTCCAACAGTATCATAGAAGTGGTTCTCTGCCTCTCTCTCTCTCTGTCCAACAGTATCATAGAAGTGGTTCTCTGTCTCTCTCTCTCTCTGTCCAACAGTATCATAGAAGTGGTTCTCTGCCTCTCTCTCTCTCTGTCCAACAGTATCATAGAAGTGTATCTCTGCCTCTCTCTCTCTGTCCAACAGTATCATAGAAGTGGTTCTCTGTCTCTCTCTCTCTCTGTCCAACAGTATCATAGAAGTGGTTCTCTGCCTCTCTCTCTCTGTCCAACAGTATCATAGAAGTGGTTCTCTGTCTCTCTCTCTCTCTGTCCAACAGTATCATAGAAGTGGTTCTCTGTCTCTCTCTCTCTCTGTCCAACAGTATCATAGAAGTGGTTCTCTGCCTCTCTCTCTCTCTGTCCAACAGTATCATAGAAGTGTCTCTCTGCCTCTCTCTCTCTGTCCAACAGTATCATAGAAGTGGTTCTCTGCCTCTCTCTCTCTGTCCAACAGTATCATAGAAGTGGTTCTCTGCCTCTCTCTCTCTGTCCAACAGTATCATAGAAGTGGTTCTCTGTCTCTCTCTCTCTCTGTCCAACAGTATCATAGAAGTGGTTCACTGCCTCTCTCTCTCTGTCCAACAGTATCATAGAAGTGGTTCTCTGCCTCTCTCTCTCTGTCCAACAGTATCATAGAAGTGGTTCTCTGCCTCTCTCTCTCTGTCCAACAGTATCATAGAAGTGGTTCTCTGCCTCTCTCTCTCTGTCCAACAGTATCATAGAAGTGGTTCTCTGCCTCTCTCTCTCTGTCCAACAGTATCATAGAAGTGGTTCTCTGCCTCTCTCTCTCTGTCCAACAGTATCATAGAAGTGGTTCTCTGTCTCTCTCTCTCTCTGTCCAACAGTATCATAGAAGTGGTTCTCTGCCTCTCTCTCTCTGTCCAACAGTATCATAGAAGTGGTTCTCTGCCTCTCTCTCTCTCTGTCCAACAGTATCATAGAAGTGTCTCTCTGCCTCTCTCTCTCTGTCCAACAGTATCATAGAAGTGGTTCTCTGCCTCTCTCTCTCTGTCCAACAGTATCATAGAAGTGGTTCTCTGCCTCTCTCTCTGTCCAACAGTATCATAGAAGTGGTTCACTGTCTCTCTCTCTCTGTCCAACAGTATTATAGAAGTGGTTCACTGTCTCTCTCTCTCTCTGTCCAACAGTATCATAGAAGTGGTTCACTGCCTCTCTCTCTCTCTCTCTGTCCAACAGTATCATAGAAGTGGTTCACTGCCTCTCTCTCTCTCTGTCCAACAGTATCATAGAAGTGGTTCTCTGCCTCTCTCTCTCTGTCCAACAGTATCATAGAAGTGGTTCTCTGCCTCTCTCTCTCTGTCCAACAGTATCATAGAAGTGGTTCTCTGTCTCTCTCTCTCTCTGTCCAACAGTATCATAGAAGTGGTTCACTGCCTCTCTCTCTCTGTCCAACAGTATCATAGAAGTGGTTCTCTGCCTCTCTCTCTCTGTCCAACAGTATCATAGAAGTGGTTCTCTGCCTCTCTCTCTCTGTCCAACAGTATCATAGAAGTGGTTCACTGTCTCTCTCTCTCTGTCCAACAGTATTATAGAAGTGGTTCACTGCCTCTCTCGCTCTGTCCAACAGTATCATAGAAGTGGTTCTCTGCCTCTCTCTCTCTGTCCAACAGTATCATAGAAGTGGTTCTCTGTCTCTCTCTCTGTCCAACAGTATCATAGAAGTGTCTCTCTGCCTCTCTCTCTCTGTCCAACAGTATCATAGAAGTGGTTCTCTGCCTCTCTCTCTGTCCAACAGTATCATAGAAGTGGTTCACTGCCTCTCTCTCTCTGTCCAACAGTATCATAGAAGTGGTTCTCTGCCTCTCTCTCTCTCTGTCCAACAGTATCATAGAAGTGGTTCTCTGCCTCTCTCTCTCTCTGTCCAACAGTATCATAGAAGTGGTTCTCTGCCTCTCTCTCTCTGTCCAACAGTATCATAGAAGTGGTTCTCTGCCTCTCTCTCTGTCCAACAGTATCATAGAAGTGGTTCTCTGCCTCTCTCTCTCTGTCCAACAGTATCATAGAAGTGTCTCTCTGCCTCTCTCTCTGTCCAACAGTATCATAGAAGTGGTTCTCTGCCTAACTCTCTCTGTCCAACAGTATCATAGAAGTGGTTCTCTGCCTCTCTCTCTCTCTGTCCAACAGTATCATAGAAGTGGTTCTCTGCCTCTCTCTCTCTCTGTCCAACAGTATCATAGAAGTGGTTCTCTGCCTCTCTCTCTCTGTCCAACAGTATCATAGAAGTGGTTCTCTGCCTCTCTCTCTCTGTTCAACAGTATCATAGAAGTGGTTCACTGTCTCTCTCTCTCTCTGTCCAACAGTATTATAGAAGTGGTTCTCTGTCTCTCTCTCTCTCTGTCCAACAGTATCATAGAAGTGGTTCTCTGCCTCTCTCTCTCTGTCCAACAGTATCATAGAAGTGGTTCTCTGCCTCTCTCTCTCTCTGTCCAACAGTATCATAGAAGTGGTTCTCTGCCTCTCTCTCTCTCTGTCCAACAGTATCATAGAAGTGGTTCTCTGCCTCTCTCTCTCTCTGTCCAACAGTATTATAGAAGTGGTTCTCTGCCTCTCTCTCTCTGTCCAACAGTATCATAGAAGTGGTTCTCTGCCTCTCTCTCTCTCTGTCCAACAGTATCATAGAAGTGGTTCACTGTCTCTCTCTCTCTCTGTCCAACAGTATCATAGAAGTGGTTCTCTGCCTCTCTCTCTCTCTGTCCAACAGTATCATAGAAGTGGTTCTCTGCCTCTCTCTCTCTGTCCAACAGTATCATAGAAGTGGTTCTCTGCCTCTCTCTCTCTGTCCAACAGTATCATAGAAGTGGTTCTCTGCCTCTCTCTCTCTGTCCAACAGTATCATAGAAGTGGTTCACTGTCTCTCTCTCTCTCTGTCCAACAGTATCATAGAAGTGGTTCTCTGCCTCTCTCTCTCTCTGTCCAACAGTATCATAGAAGTGGTTCTCTGCCTCTCTCTCTCTGTCCAACAGTATCATAGAAGTGGTTCTCTGCCTCTCTCTCTCTGTCCAACAGTATCATAGAAGTGGTTCTCTGCCTCTCTCTCTCTCTCTGTCCAACAGTATAATAGAAGTGGTTCTCTGCCTCTCTCTCTCTCTCTGTCCAACAGTATCATAGAAGTGGTTCTCTGCCTCTCTCTCTCTCTCTGTCCAACAGTATCATAGAAGTGGTTCTCTGCCTCTCTCTCTCTCTGTCCAACAGTATCATAGAAGTGGTTCTCTGCCTCTCTCTCTCTCTGTCCAACAGTATCATAGAAGTGACTCTCTGCCTCTCTCTCTCTGTCCAACAGTAGCATAGAAGTGTCTCTCTGCCTCTCTCTCTCTCTGTCCAACAGTATCATAGAAGTGACTCTCTGCCTCTCTCTCTCTGTCCAACAGTATCATAGAAGTGTCTCTCTGCCTCTCTCTCTCTGTCCAACAGTATCATAGAAGTGGTTCGCTGCCTCTCTCTCTCTCTGTCCAACAGTATCATAGAAGTGTCTCTCTGCCTCTCTCTCTCTCTGTCCAACAGTATCATAGAAGTGGTTCTCTGCCTCTCTCTCTCTCTGTCCAACAGTATCATAGAAGTGGTTCTCTGCCTCTCTCTCTCTCTGTCCAACAGTATCATAGAAGTGGTTCACTGCCTCTCTCTCTCTGTCCAACAGTATCATAGAAGTGTCTCTCTGCCTCTCTCTCTCTCTGTCCAACAGTATCATAGAAGTGGTTCTCTGCCTCTCTCTCTCTGTCCAACAGTATCATAGAAGTGGCTCTCTGCCTCTCTCTCTCTGTCCAACAGTATCATAGAAGTGGTTCTCTGCCTCTCTCTCTCTGTCCAACAGTATCATAGAAGTGGCTCTCTGCCTCTCTCTCTCTGTCCAATAGTATCATAGAAGTGGTTCTCTGCCTCTCTCTCTCTGTCCAACAGTATCATAGAAGTGGCTCTCTGCCTCTCTCTCTCTGTCCAACAGTATCATAGAAGTGTCTCTCTGCCTCTCTCTCTCTCTGTCCAACAGTATCATAGAAGTGGTTCTCTGCCTCTCTCTCTCTGTCCAACAGTATCATAGAAGTGGCTCTCTGCCTCTCTCTCTCTGTCCAACAGTATCATAGAAGTGGCTCTCTGCCTCTCTCTCTCTGTCCAACAGTATCATAGAAGTGGTTCTCTGTCTCTCTCTCTCTGTCCAACAGTATCATAGAAGTGGTTCTCTGCCTCTCTCTCTCTGTCCAACAGTATCATAGAAGTGGCTCTCTGCCTCTCTCTCTCTGTCCAACAGTATCATAGAAGTGGCTCTCTGCCTCTCTCTCTCTGTCCAACAGTATTATAGAAGTGGTTCTCTGCCTCTCTCTCTCTGTCCAACAGTATCATAGAAGTGGTTCTCTGCCTCTCTCTCTCTGTCCAACAGTATCATAGAAGTGGCTCTCTGCCTCTCTCTCTCTGTCCAACAGTATCATAGAAGTGGTTCTCTGCCTCTCTCTCTCTGTCCAACAGTATCATAGAAGTGGCTCTCTGCCTCTCTCTCTGTCCAACAGTATCATAGAAGTGGCTCTCTGCCTCTCTCTCTCTCTGTCCAACAGTATCATAGAAGTGGTTCTCTGCCTCTCTCTCTCTGTCCAACAGTATCATAGAAGTGGCTCTCTGCCTCTCTCTCTGTCCAACAGTATCATAGAAGTGGCTCTCTGCCTCTCTCTCTCTCTGTCCAACAGTATCATAGAAGTGGTTCACTGCCTCTCTCTCTCTCTGTCCAACAGTATCATAGAAGTGGTTCTCTGCCTCTCTCTCTCTCTGTCCAACAGTATCATAGAAGTGGTTCTCTGCCTCTCTCTCTCTGTCCAACAGTATCATAGAAGTGGCTCTCTGCCTCTCTCTCTCTCTGTCCAACAGTATCATAGAAGTGGTTCTCTGCCTCTCTCTCTCTGTCCAACAGTATCATAGAAGTGGTTCTCTGCCTCTCTCTCTCTCTGTCCAACAGTATCATAGAAGTGGTTCTCTGCCTCTCTCTCTCTCTGTCCAACAGTATCATAGAAGTGGTTCTCTGCCTCTCTCTCTGTCCAACAGTATCATAGAAGTTGTTCTCTGCCTCTCTCTCTGTCCAACAGTATCATAGAAGTGGTTCACTGCCTCTCTCTCTCTCTGTCCAACAGTATCATAGAAGTGGTTCACTGTCTCTCTCTCTCTGTCCAACAGTATCATAGAAGTGGTTCTCTGCCTCTCTCTCTCTCTGTCCAACAGTATCATAGAAGTGGCTCTCTGCCTCTCTCTCTCTCTGTCCAACAGTATCATAGAAGTGGTTCTCTGTCTCTCTCTCTCTCTGTCCAACAGTATCATAGAAGTGGTTCTCTGCCTCTCTCTCTCTCTGTCCAACAGTATCATAGAAGTGGTTCTCTGTCTCTCTCTCTCTCTGTCCAACAGTATCATAGAAGTGGTTCTCTGCCTCTCTCTCTCTCTGTCCAACAGTATCATAGAAGTGTCTCTCTGCCTCTCTCTCTCTGTCCAACAGTATCATAGAAGTGGTTCTCTGTCTCTCTCTCTCTGTCCAACAGTATCATAGAAGTGGTTCTCTGCCTCTCTCTCTCTGTCCAACAGTATCATAGAAGTGGTTCTCTGTCTCTCTCTCTCTCTGTCCAACAGTATCATAGAAGTGGTTCTCTGTCTCTCTCTCTCTCTGTCCAACAGTATCATAGAAGTGGTTCTCTGCCTCTCTCTCTCTCTGTCCAACAGTATCATAGAAGTGTCTCTCTGCCTCTCTCTCTCTGTCCAACAGTATCATAGAAGTGGTTCTCTGCCTCTCTCTCTCTGTCCAACAGTATCATAGAAGTGGTTCTCTGCTTCTCTCTCTGTCCAACAGTATCATAGAAGTGGTTCACTGTCTCTCTCTCTCTGTCCAACAGTATTATAGAAGTGGTTCACTGTCTCTCTCTCTCTCTGTCCAACAGTATCATAGAAGTGGTTCACTGCCTCTCTCTCTCTCTGTCCAACAGTATCATAGAAGTGGTTCTCTGCCTCTCTCTCTCTGTCCAACAGTATCATAGAAGTGGTTCTCTGTCTCTCTCTCTCTGTCCAACAGTATCATAGAAGTGGTTCTCTGCCTCTCTCTCTCTCTGTCCAACAGTATCATAGAAGTGGTTCACTGCCTCTCTCTCTCTGTCCAACAGTATCATAGAAGTGGTTCTCTGCCTCTCTCTCTCTCTGTCCAACAGTATCATAGAAGTGGTTCTCTGTCTCTCTCTCTCTGTCCAACAGTATTATAGAAGTGGTTCACTGCCTCTCTCGCTCTGTCCAACAGTATCATAGAAGTGGTTCTCTGCCTCTCTCTCTCTGTCCAACAGTATCATAGAAGTGGTTCTCTGTCTCTCTCTCTCTGTCCAACAGTATCATAGAAGTGGTTCTCTGCCTCTCTCTCTCTCTGTCCAACAGTATCATAGAAGTGGTTCTCTGCCTCTCTCTCTCTGTCCAACAGTATCATAGAAGTGGTTCACTGTCTCTCTCTCTCTGTCCAACAGTATTATAGAAGTGGTTCACTGCCTCTCTCGCTCTGTCCAACAGTATCATAGAAGTGGTTCTCTGCCTCTCTCTCTCTGTCCAACAGTATCATAGAAGTGGTTCTCTGTCTCTCTCTCTGTCCAACAGTATCATAGAAGTGGTTCACTGCCTCTCTCTCTCTGTCCAACAGTATCATAGAAGTGGTTCTCTGCCTCTCTCTCTCTCTGTCCAACAGTATCATAGAAGTGGTTCTCTGCCTCTCTCTCTCTCTGTCCAACAGTATCATAGAAGTGGTTCTCTGCCTCTCTCTCTCTGTCCAACAGTATCATAGAAGTGGTTCTCTGCCTCTCTCTCTGTCCAACAGTATCATAGAAGTGGTTCTCTGCCTCTCTCTCTCTGTCCAACAGTATCATAGAAGTGTCTCTCTGCCTCTCTCTCTGTCCAACAGTATCATAGAAGTGGTTCTCTGCCTAACTCTCTCTGTCCAACAGTATCATAGAAGTGGTTCTCTGCCTCTCTCTCTCTCTGTCCAACAGTATCATAGAAGTGGTTCTCTGCCTCTCTCTCTCTCTGTCCAACAGTATTATAGAAGTGGTTCTCTGTCTCTCTCTCTCTCTGTCCAACAGTATCATAGAAGTGGTTCTCTGCCTCTCTCTCTCTCTGTCCAACAGTATCATAGAAGTGGTTCTCTGCCTCTCTCTCTCTCTGTCCAACAGTATCATAGAAGTGGTTCTCTGCCTCTCTCTCTCTCTGTCCAACAGTATTATAGAAGTGGTTCTCTGCCTCTCTCTCTCGGTCCAACAGTATCATAGAAGTGGTTCTCTGCCTCTCTCTCTCTCTGTCCAACAGTATCATAGAAGTGGTTCACTGTCTCTCTCTCTCTCTGTCCAACAGTATCATAGAAGTGGTTCTCTGCCTCTCTCTCTCTCTGTCCAACAGTATCATAGAAGTGGTTCTCTGCCTCTCTCTCTCTGTCCAACAGTATCATAGAAGTGGTTCTCTGCCTCTCTCTCTCTGTCCAACAGTATCATAGAAGTGGTTCTCTGCCTCTCTCTCTCTGTCCAACAGTATCATAGAAGTGGTTCACTGTCTCTCTCTCTCTCTGTCCAACAGTATCATAGAAGTGGTTCTCTGCCTCTCTCTCTCTCTGTCCAACAGTATCATAGAAGTGGTTCTCTGCCTCTCTCTCTCTGTCCAACAGTATCATAGAAGTGGTTCTCTGCCTCTCTCTCTCTGTCCAACAGTATCATAGAAGTGGTTCTCTGCCTCTCTCTCTCTCTCTGTCCAACAGTATCATAGAAGTGGTTCTCTGCCTCTCTCTCTCTCTCTGTCCAACAGTATCATAGAAGTGGTTCTCTGCCTCTCTCTCTCTCTGTGTCCAACAGTATCATAGAAGTGGTTCTCTGCCTCTCTCTCTCTCTGTCCAACAGTATCATAGAAGTGGTTCTCTGCCTCTCTCTCTCTCTGTCCAACAGTATCATAGAAGTGACTCTCTGCCTCTCTCTCTCTGTCCAACAGTATCATAGAAGTGTCTCTCTGCCTCTCTCTCTCTCTGTCCAACAGTATCATAGAAGTGACTCTCTGCCTCTCTCTCTCTGTCCAACAGTATCATAGAAGTGTCTCTCTGCCTCTCTCTCTCTGTCCAACAGTATCATAGAAGTGGTTCACTGCCTCTCTCTCTCTCTGTCCAACAGTATCATAGAAGTGTCTCTCTGCCTCTCTCTCTCTCTGTCCAACAGTATCATAGAAGTGGTTCTCTGCCTCTCTCTCTCTCTGTCCAACAGTATCATAGAAGTGGTTCTCTGCCTCTCTCTCTCTCTGTCCAACAGTATCATAGAAGTGGTTCACTGCCTCTCTCTCTCTGTCCAACAGTATCATAGAAGTGTCTCTCTGCCTCTCTCTCTCTCTGTCCAACAGTATCATAGAAGTGGTTCTCTGCCTCTCTCTCTCTGTCCAACAGTATCATAGAAGTGGCTCTCTGCCTCTCTCTCTCTGTCCAACAGTATCATAGAAGTGGTTCTCTGCCTCTCTCTCTCTGTCCAACAGTATCATAGAAGTGGCTCTCTGCCTCTCTCTCTCTGTCCAACAGTATCATAGAAGTGGTCCTCTGCCTCTCTCTCTCTGTCCAACAGTATCATAGAAGTGGCTCTCTGCCTCTCTCTCTCTGTCCAACAGTATCATAGAAGTGTCTCTCTGCCTCTCTCTCTCTCTGTCCAACAGTATCATAGAAGTGGTTCTCTGCCTCTCTCTCTCTGTCCAACAGTATCATAGAAGTGGCTCTCTGCCTCTCTCTCTCTGTCCAACAGTATCATAGAAGTGGCTCTCTGCCTCTCTCTCTCTGTCCAACAGTATCATAGAAGTGGTTCTCTGTCTCTCTCTCTCTGTCCAACAGTATCATAGAAGTGGTTCTCTGCCTCTCTCTCTCTGTCCAACAGTATCATAGAAGTGGCTCTCTGCCTCTCTCTCTCTGTCCAACAGTATCATAGAAGTGGCTCTCTGCCTCTCTCTCTCTGTCCAACAGTATTATAGAAGTGGTTCTCTGCCTCTCTCTCTCTGTCCAACAGTATCATAGAAGTGGTTCTCTGCCTCTCTCTCTCTGTCCAACAGTATCATAGAAGTGGCTCTCTGCCTCTCTCTCTCTGTCCAACAGTATCATAGAAGTGGTTCTCTGCCTCTCTCTCTCTGTCCAACAGTATCATAGAAGTGGCTCTCTGCCTCTCTCTCTGTCCAACAGTATCATAGAAGTGGCTCTCTGCCTCTCTCTCTCTCTGTCCAACAGTATCATAGAAGTGGTTCTCTGCCTCTCTCTCTCTGTCCAACAGTATCATAGAAGTGGCTCTCTGCCTCTCTCTCTGTCCAACAGTATCATAGAAGTGGCTCTCTGCCTCTCTCTCTCTCTGTCCAACAGTATCATAGAAGTGGTTCACTGCCTCTCTCTCTCTCTGTCCAACAGTATCATAGAAGTGGTTCTCTGTCTCTCTCTCTCTGTCCAACAGTATCATAGAAGTGTCTCTCTGCCTCTCTCTCTCTCTGTCCAACAGTATCATAGAAGTGTCTCTCTGCCTCTCTCTCTCTGTCCAACAGTATCATAGAAGTGGTTCTCTGTCTCTCTCTCTCTGTCCAACAGTATCATAGAAGTGGCTCTCTGCCTCTCTCTCTCTGTTCAACAGTATCATAGAAGTGTCTCTCTGCCTCTCTCTCTCTGTCCAACAGTATCATAGAAGTGTCTCTCTGCCTCTCTCTCTCTGTCCAACAGTATCATAGAAGTGGTTCTCTGCCTCTCTCTCTCTCTGTCCAACAGTATCATAGAAGTGGTTCTCTGCCTCTCTCTCTCTGTCCAACAGTATCATAGAAGTGGTTCTCTGCCTCTCTCTCTCTCTGTCCAACAGTATCATAGAAGTGGTTCTCTGCCTCTCTCTCTCTGTCCAACAGTATCATAGAAGTGGTTCTCTGCCTCTCTCTCTCTGTCCAACAGTATCATAGAAGTGGTTCTCTGCCTCTCTCTCTCTCTGTCCAACAGTATCATAGAAGTGGTTCTCTGCCTCTCTCTCTCTCTGTCCAACAGTATCATAGAAGTGGTTCTCTGCCTCTCTCTCTCTCTGTTCAACAGTATCATAGAAGTGGCTCTCTGCCTCTCTCTCTCTGTCCAACAGTATCATAGAAGTGGCTCTCTGCCTCTCTCTCTCTCTGTCCAACAGTATCATAGAAGTGGCTCTCTGCCTCTCTCTCTCTGTCCAACAGTATCATAGAAGTGGTTCTCTGCCTCTCTCTCTCTCTGTCCAACAGTATCATAGAAGTGGTTCTCTGCCTCTCTCTCTGTCCAACAGTATCATAGAAGTGGCTCTCTGCCTCTCTCTCTCTGTCCAACAGTATCATAGAAGTGGTTCTCTGCCTCTCTCTCTCTCTGTCCAACAGTATCATAGAAGTGGTTCTCTGCCTCTCTCTCTGTCCAACAGTATCATAGAAGTGGCTCTCTACCTCTCTCTCTCTGTCCAACAGTATCATAGAAGTGGTTCTCTGCCTCTCTCTCTGTCCAACAGTATCATAGAAGTGGTTCTCTGCCTCTCTCTCTCTCTGTCCAACAGTATCATAGAAGTGGTTCTCTGCCTCTCTCTCTCTCTGTCCAACAGTATCATAGAAGTGGTTCTCTGCCTCTCTCTCTCTGTCCAACAGTATCATAGAAGTGGCTCTCTGCCTCTCTCTCTCTGTCCAACAGTATCATAGAAGTGGCTCTCTGCCTCTCTCTCTCTGTCCAACAGTATCATAGAAGTGGTTCTCTGTCTCTCTCTCTCTGTCCAACAGTATCATAGAAGTGGTTCTCTGCCTCTCTCTCTCTGTCCAACAGTATCATAGAAGTGGCTCTCTGCCTCTCTCTCTCTGTCCAACAGTATCATAGAAGTGGCTCTCTGCCTCTCTCTCTCTGTCCAACAGTATTATAGAAGTGGTTCTCTGCCTCTCTCTCTCTGTCCAACAGTATCATAGAAGTGGTTCTCTGCCTCTCTCTCTCTGTCCAACAGTATCATAGAAGTGGCTCTCTGCCTCTCTCTCTCTGTCCAACAGTATCATAGAAGTGGTTCTCTGCCTCTCTCTCTCTGTCCAACAGTATCATAGAAGTGGCTCTCTGCCTCTCTCTCTGTCCAACAGTATCATAGAAGTGGCTCTCTGCCTCTCTCTCTCTCTGTCCAACAGTATCATAGAAGTGGTTCTCTGCCTCTCTCTCTCTGTCCAACAGTATCATAGAAGTGGCTCTCTGCCTCTCTCTCTGTCCAACAGTATCATAGAAGTGGCTCTCTGCCTCTCTCTCTCTCTGTCCAACAGTATCATAGAAGTGGTTCACTGCCTCTCTCTCTCTCTGTCCAACAGTATCATAGAAGTGGTTCTCTGCCTCTCTCTCTCTCTGTCCAACAGTATCATAGAAGTGGTTCTCTGCCTCTCTCTCTCTGTCCAACAGTATCATAGAAGTGGCTCTCTGCCTCTCTCTCTCTCTGTCCAACAGTATCATAGAAGTGGTTCTCTGCCTCTCTCTCTCTGTCCAACAGTATCATAGAAGTGGTTCTCTGCCTCTCTCTCTCTCTGTCCAACAGTATCATAGAAGTGGTTCTCTGCCTCTCTCTCTCTCTGTCCAACAGTATCATAGAAGTGGTTCTCTGCCTCTCTCTCTGTCCAACAGTATCATAGAAGTTGTTCTCTGCCTCTCTCTCTGTCCAACAGTATCATAGAAGTGGTTCACTGCCTCTCTCTCTCTCTGTCCAACAGTATCATAGAAGTGGTTCACTGTCTCTCTCTCTCTGTCCAACAGTATCATAGAAGTGGTTCTCTGCCTCTCTCTCTCTCTGTCCAACAGTATCATAGAAGTGGCTCTCTGCCTCTCTCTCTCTCTGTCCAACAGTATCATAGAAGTGGTTCTCTGTCTCTCTCTCTCTCTGTCCAACAGTATCATAGAAGTGGTTCTCTGCCTCTCTCTCTCTCTGTCCAACAGTATCATAGAAGTGGTTCTCTGTCTCTCTCTCTCTCTGTCCAACAGTATCATAGAAGTGGTTCTCTGCCTCTCTCTCTCTCTGTCCAACAGTATCATAGAAGTGTCTCTCTGCCTCTCTCTCTCTGTCCAACAGTATCATAGAAGTGGTTCTCTGTCTCTCTCTCTCTGTCCAACAGTATCATAGAAGTGGTTCTCTGCCTCTCTCTCTCTGTCCAACAGTATCATAGAAGTGGTTCTCTGTCTCTCTCTCTCTCTGTCCAACAGTATCATAGAAGTGGTTCTCTGTCTCTCTCTCTCTCTGTCCAACAGTATCATAGAAGTGGTTCTCTGCCTCTCTCTCTCTCTGTCCAACAGTATCATAGAAGTGTCTCTCTGCCTCTCTCTCTCTGTCCAACAGTATCATAGAAGTGGTTCTCTGCCTCTCTCTCTCTGTCCAACAGTATCATAGAAGTGGTTCTCTGCTTCTCTCTCTGTCCAACAGTATCATAGAAGTGGTTCACTGTCTCTCTCTCTCTGTCCAACAGTATTATAGAAGTGGTTCACTGTCTCTCTCTCTCTCTGTCCAACAGTATCATAGAAGTGGTTCACTGCCTCTCTCTCTCTCTGTCCAACAGTATCATAGAAGTGGTTCTCTGCCTCTCTCTCTCTGTCCAACAGTATCATAGAAGTGGTTCTCTGTCTCTCTCTCTCTGTCCAACAGTATCATAGAAGTGGTTCTCTGCCTCTCTCTCTCTCTGTCCAACAGTATCATAGAAGTGGTTCACTGCCTCTCTCTCTCTGTCCAACAGTATCATAGAAGTGGTTCTCTGCCTCTCTCTCTCTCTGTCCAACAGTATCATAGAAGTGGTTCTCTGTCTCTCTCTCTCTGTCCAACAGTATTATAGAAGTGGTTCACTGCCTCTCTCGCTCTGTCCAACAGTATCATAGAAGTGGTTCTCTGCCTCTCTCTCTCTGTCCAACAGTATCATAGAAGTGGTTCTCTGTCTCTCTCTCTCTGTCCAACAGTATCATAGAAGTGGTTCTCTGCCTCTCTCTCTCTCTGTCCAACAGTATCATAGAAGTGGTTCTCTGCCTCTCTCTCTCTGTCCAACAGTATCATAGAAGTGGTTCACTGTCTCTCTCTCTCTGTCCAACAGTATTATAGAAGTGGTTCACTGCCTCTCTCGCTCTGTCCAACAGTATCATAGAAGTGGTTCTCTGCCTCTCTCTCTCTGTCCAACAGTATCATAGAAGTGGTTCTCTGTCTCTCTCTCTGTCCAACAGTATCATAGAAGTGGTTCACTGCCTCTCTCTCTCTGTCCAACAGTATCATAGAAGTGGTTCTCTGCCTCTCTCTCTCTCTGTCCAACAGTATCATAGAAGTGGTTCTCTGCCTCTCTCTCTCTCTGTCCAACAGTATCATAGAAGTGGTTCTCTGCCTCTCTCTCTCTGTCCAACAGTATCATAGAAGTGGTTCTCTGCCTCTCTCTCTGTCCAACAGTATCATAGAAGTGGTTCTCTGCCTCTCTCTCTCTGTCCAACAGTATCATAGAAGTGTCTCTCTGCCTCTCTCTCTGTCCAACAGTATCATAGAAGTGGTTCTCTGCCTAACTCTCTCTGTCCAACAGTATCATAGAAGTGGTTCTCTGCCTCTCTCTCTCTCTGTCCAACAGTATCATAGAAGTGGTTCTCTGCCTCTCTCTCTCTCTGTCCAACAGTATTATAGAAGTGGTTCTCTGTCTCTCTCTCTCTCTGTCCAACAGTATCATAGAAGTGGTTCTCTGCCTCTCTCTCTCTCTGTCCAACAGTATCATAGAAGTGGTTCTCTGCCTCTCTCTCTCTCTGTCCAACAGTATCATAGAAGTGGTTCTCTGCCTCTCTCTCTCTCTGTCCAACAGTATTATAGAAGTGGTTCTCTGCCTCTCTCTCTCGGTCCAACAGTATCATAGAAGTGGTTCTCTGCCTCTCTCTCTCTCTGTCCAACAGTATCATAGAAGTGGTTCACTGTCTCTCTCTCTCTCTGTCCAACAGTATCATAGAAGTGGTTCTCTGCCTCTCTCTCTCTCTGTCCAACAGTATCATAGAAGTGGTTCTCTGCCTCTCTCTCTCTGTCCAACAGTATCATAGAAGTGGTTCTCTGCCTCTCTCTCTCTGTCCAACAGTATCATAGAAGTGGTTCTCTGCCTCTCTCTCTCTGTCCAACAGTATCATAGAAGTGGTTCACTGTCTCTCTCTCTCTCTGTCCAACAGTATCATAGAAGTGGTTCTCTGCCTCTCTCTCTCTCTGTCCAACAGTATCATAGAAGTGGTTCTCTGCCTCTCTCTCTCTGTCCAACAGTATCATAGAAGTGGTTCTCTGCCTCTCTCTCTCTGTCCAACAGTATCATAGAAGTGGTTCTCTGCCTCTCTCTCTCTCTCTGTCCAACAGTATCATAGAAGTGGTTCTCTGCCTCTCTCTCTCTCTCTGTCCAACAGTATCATAGAAGTGGTTCTCTGCCTCTCTCTCTCTCTGTGTCCAACAGTATCATAGAAGTGGTTCTCTGCCTCTCTCTCTCTCTGTCCAACAGTATCATAGAAGTGGTTCTCTGCCTCTCTCTCTCTCTGTCCAACAGTATCATAGAAGTGACTCTCTGCCTCTCTCTCTCTGTCCAACAGTATCATAGAAGTGTCTCTCTGCCTCTCTCTCTCTCTGTCCAACAGTATCATAGAAGTGACTCTCTGCCTCTCTCTCTCTGTCCAACAGTATCATAGAAGTGTCTCTCTGCCTCTCTCTCTCTGTCCAACAGTATCATAGAAGTGGTTCACTGCCTCTCTCTCTCTCTGTCCAACAGTATCATAGAAGTGTCTCTCTGCCTCTCTCTCTCTCTGTCCAACAGTATCATAGAAGTGGTTCTCTGCCTCTCTCTCTCTCTGTCCAACAGTATCATAGAAGTGGTTCTCTGCCTCTCTCTCTCTCTGTCCAACAGTATCATAGAAGTGGTTCACTGCCTCTCTCTCTCTGTCCAACAGTATCATAGAAGTGTCTCTCTGCCTCTCTCTCTCTCTGTCCAACAGTATCATAGAAGTGGTTCTCTGCCTCTCTCTCTCTGTCCAACAGTATCATAGAAGTGGCTCTCTGCCTCTCTCTCTCTGTCCAACAGTATCATAGAAGTGGTTCTCTGCCTCTCTCTCTCTGTCCAACAGTATCATAGAAGTGGCTCTCTGCCTCTCTCTCTCTGTCCAACAGTATCATAGAAGTGGTCCTCTGCCTCTCTCTCTCTGTCCAACAGTATCATAGAAGTGGCTCTCTGCCTCTCTCTCTCTGTCCAACAGTATCATAGAAGTGTCTCTCTGCCTCTCTCTCTCTCTGTCCAACAGTATCATAGAAGTGGTTCTCTGCCTCTCTCTCTCTGTCCAACAGTATCATAGAAGTGGCTCTCTGCCTCTCTCTCTCTGTCCAACAGTATCATAGAAGTGGCTCTCTGCCTCTCTCTCTCTGTCCAACAGTATCATAGAAGTGGTTCTCTGTCTCTCTCTCTCTGTCCAACAGTATCATAGAAGTGGTTCTCTGCCTCTCTCTCTCTGTCCAACAGTATCATAGAAGTGGCTCTCTGCCTCTCTCTCTCTGTCCAACAGTATCATAGAAGTGGCTCTCTGCCTCTCTCTCTCTGTCCAACAGTATTATAGAAGTGGTTCTCTGCCTCTCTCTCTCTGTCCAACAGTATCATAGAAGTGGTTCTCTGCCTCTCTCTCTCTGTCCAACAGTATCATAGAAGTGGCTCTCTGCCTCTCTCTCTCTGTCCAACAGTATCATAGAAGTGGTTCTCTGCCTCTCTCTCTCTGTCCAACAGTATCATAGAAGTGGCTCTCTGCCTCTCTCTCTGTCCAACAGTATCATAGAAGTGGCTCTCTGCCTCTCTCTCTCTCTGTCCAACAGTATCATAGAAGTGGTTCTCTGCCTCTCTCTCTCTGTCCAACAGTATCATAGAAGTGGCTCTCTGCCTCTCTCTCTGTCCAACAGTATCATAGAAGTGGCTCTCTGCCTCTCTCTCTCTCTGTCCAACAGTATCATAGAAGTGGTTCACTGCCTCTCTCTCTCTCTGTCCAACAGTATCATAGAAGTGGTTCTCTGTCTCTCTCTCTCTGTCCAACAGTATCATAGAAGTGTCTCTCTGCCTCTCTCTCTCTCTGTCCAACAGTATCATAGAAGTGTCTCTCTGCCTCTCTCTCTCTGTCCAACAGTATCATAGAAGTGGTTCTCTGTCTCTCTCTCTCTGTCCAACAGTATCATAGAAGTGGCTCTCTGCCTCTCTCTCTCTGTTCAACAGTATCATAGAAGTGTCTCTCTGCCTCTCTCTCTCTGTCCAACAGTATCATAGAAGTGTCTCTCTGCCTCTCT
The DNA here is from genome assembly GCF_045679555.1 of Salvelinus alpinus. Lineage (NCBI taxonomy): Eukaryota > Metazoa > Chordata > Actinopteri > Salmoniformes > Salmonidae > Salvelinus > Salvelinus alpinus. The sequence continues at coordinate 42,670,204 of NC_092110.1, read as the reverse complement.
CTCTCTGTCCAACAGTATCATAGAAGTGGTTCTCTGCCTCTCTCTCTCTCTGTCCAACAGTATCATAGAAGTGGTTCTCTGCCTCTCTCTCTCTGTCCAACAGTATCATAGAAGTGGTTCTCTGCCTCTCTCTCTCTCTGTCCAACAGTATCATAGAAGTGGTTCTCTGCCTCTCTCTCTCTGTCCAACAGTATCATAGAAGTGGTTCTCTGCCTCTCTCTCTCTGTCCAACAGTATCATAGAAGTGGTTCTCTGCCTCTCTCTCTCTCTGTCCAACAGTATCATAGAAGTGGTTCTCTGCCTCTCTCTCTCTCTGTCCAACAGTATCATAGAAGTGGTTCTCTGCCTCTCTCTCTCTCTGTTCAACAGTATCATAGAAGTGGCTCTCTGCCTCTCTCTCTCTGTCCAACAGTATCATAGAAGTGGCTCTCTGCCTCTCTCTCTCTCTGTCCAACAGTATCATAGAAGTGGCTCTCTGCCTCTCTCTCTCTGTCCAACAGTATCATAGAAGTGGTTCTCTGCCTCTCTCTCTCTCTGTCCAACAGTATCATAGAAGTGGTTCTCTGCCTCTCTCTCTGTCCAACAGTATCATAGAAGTGGCTCTCTGCCTCTCTCTCTCTGTCCAACAGTATCATAGAAGTGGTTCTCTGCCTCTCTCTCTCTCTGTCCAACAGTATCATAGAAGTGGTTCTCTGCCTCTCTCTCTGTCCAACAGTATCATAGAAGTGGCTCTCTACCTCTCTCTCTCTGTCCAACAGTATCATAGAAGTGGTTCTCTGCCTCTCTCTCTGTCCAACAGTATCATAGAAGTGGTTCTCTGCCTCTCTCTCTCTCTGTCCAACAGTATCATAGAAGTGGTTCTCTGCCTCTCTCTCTCTCTGTCCAACAGTATCATAGAAGTGGTTCTCTGCCTCTCTCTCTCTGTCCAACAGTATCATAGAAGTGGTTCTCTGCCTCTCTCTCTCTCTGTCCAACAGTATCATAGAAGTGGTTCTCTGCCTCTCTCTCTGTCCAACAGTATCATAGAAGTGGTTCTCTGCCTCTCTCTCTCTCTGTCCAACAGTATCATAGAAGTGGTTCTCTGCCTCTCTCTCTCTGTCCAACAGTATCATAGAAGTGGTTCTCTGCCTCTCTCTCTCTCTGTCCAACAGTATCATAGAAGTGGCTCTCTGCCTCTCTCTCTCTGTCCAACAGTATCATAGAAGTGGTTCTCTGCCTCTCTCTCTCTGTCCAACAGTATCATAGAAGTGTCTCTCTGCCTCTCTCTCTCTGTCCAACAGTATCATAGAAGTGTCTCTCTGCCTCTCTCTCTCTGTCCAACAGTATCATAGAAGTGTCTCTCTGCCTCTCTCTCTCTGTCCAACAGTATCATAGAAGTGTCTCTCTGCCTCTCTCTCTCTGTCCAACAGTATCATAGAAGTGTCTCTCTGCCTCTCTCTCTGTCCAACAGTATCATAGAAGTGGTTCTCTGCCTCTCTCTCTCTGTCCAACAGTATCATAGAAGTGGTTCACTGCCTCTCTCTCTCTCTGTTCAACAGTATCATAGAAGTGGTTCTCTGCCTCTCTCTCTCTCTGTCCAACAGTATCATAGAAGTGACTCTCTGCCTCTCTCTCTCTGTCCAACAGTATCATAGAAGTGTCTCTCTGCCTCTCTCTCTCTGTCCAACAGTATCATAGTAGTGTCTCTCTGCCTCTCTCTCTCTGTCCAACAGTATCATAGAAGTGACTCTCTGCCTCTCTCTCTCTGTCCAACAGTATCATAGAAGTGTCTCTCTGCCTCTCTCTCTCTGTCCAACAGTATCATAGAAGTGGTTCTCTGCCTCTCTCTCTCTCTGTCCAACAGTATTATAGAAGTGGTTCTCTGCCTCTCTCTCTCTGTCCAACAGTATCATAGAAGTGGTTCTCTGCCTCTCTCTCTCTCTGTCCAACAGTATTATAGAAGTGGTTCTCTGCCTCTCTCTCTCTGTCCAACAGTATTATAGAAGTGGTTCTCTGCCTCTCTCTCTCTGTCCAACAGTATCATAGAAGTGGTTCTCTGCCTCTCTCTCTCTCTGTCCAACAGTATCATAGAAGTGTCTCTCTGCCTCTCTCTCTCTGTCCAACAGTATCATAGAAGTGGTTCTCTGCCTCTCTCTCTCTGTTCAACAGTATCATAGAAGTGGTTCACTGCCTCTCTCTCTCTCTGTCCAACAGTATCATAGAAGTGTCTCTCTGCCTCTCTCTCTCTGTCCAACAGTATCATAGAAGTGGTTCTCTGCCTCTCTCTCTCTGTCCAACAGTATCATAGAAGTGTCTCTCTGCCTCTCTCTCTCTGTCCAACAGTATCATAGAAGTGGTTCTCTGCCTCTCTCTCTCTCTGTCCAACAGTATTATAGAAGTGGTTCTCTGCCTCTCTCTCTCTGTCCAACAGTATCATAGAAGTGGCTCTCTGCCTCTCTCTCTCTGTCCAACAGTATCATAGAAGTGGTTCTCTGCCTCTCTCTCTCTGTCCAACAGTATCATAGAAGTGGTTCTCTGCCTCTCTCTCTCTCTGTCCAACAGTATCATAGAAGTGGTTCTCTGCCTCTCTCTCTGTCCAACAGTATCATAGAAGTGGTTCTCTGCCTCTCTCTCTCTCTGTCCAACAGTATCATAGAAGTGGTTCTCTGCCTCTCTCTCTCTCTGTCCAACAGTATCATAGAAGTGGTTCTCTGCCTCTCTCTCTCTCTGTCCAACAGTATCATAGAAGTGGTTCTCTGTCTCTCTCTCTCTGTCCAACAGTATCATAGAAGTGGTTCTCTGCCTCTCTCTCTCTCTGTCCAACAGTATCATAGAAGTGGTTCACTGCCTCTCTCTCTCTCTGTCCAACAGTATCATAGAAGTGGTTCTCTGCCTCTCTCTCTCTCTGTCCAACAGTATCATAGAAGTGGTTCTCTGCCTCTCTCTCTCTCTGTCCAACAGTATCATAGAAGTGTCTCTCTGCCTCTCTCTCTCTCTGTCCAACAGTATCATAGAAGTGGTTCTCTGCCTCTCTCTCTCTGTCCAACAGTATCATAGAAGTGGCTCTCTGCCTCTCTCTCTCTCTGTCCAACAGTATCATAGAAGTGGTTCTCTGCCTCTCTCTCTCTGTCCAACAGTATTATAGAAGTGGTTCACTGCCTCTCTCTCTCTCTGTCCAACAGTATCATAGAAGTGGTTCTCTGCCTCTCTCTCTCTCTGTCCAACAGTATCATAGAAGTGGTTCTCTGCCTCTCTCTCTCTCTGTCCAACAGTATCATAGAAGTGGTTCACTGCCTCTCTCTCTCTCTGTCCAACAGTATCATAGAAGTGGTTCACTGCCTCTCTCTCTCTGTCCAACAGTATCATAGAAGTGTCTCTCTGCCTCTCTCTCTCTCTCTGTCCAACAGTATCATAGAAGTGGTTCTCTGCCTCTCTCTCTCTCTGTCCAACAGTATCATAGAAGTGGTTCACTGTCTCTCTCTCTCTGTCCAACAGTATCATAGAAGTGGTTCACTGCCTCTCTCTCTGTCCAACAGTATCATAGATGTGGTTCACTGCCTCTCTCTCTCTCTGTCCAACAGTATCATAGAAGTGGCTCACTGTCTCTCTCTCTCTCTGTCCAACAGTATCATAGAAGTGGTTCACTGCCTCTCTCTCTCTCTGTCCAACAGTATCATAGAAGTGGTTCACTGCCTCTCTCTCTCTGTCCAACAGTATCATAGAAGTGGTTCACTGCCTCTCTCTCTCTCTGTCCAACAGTATCATAGAAGTGGTTCACTGCCTCTCTCTCTCTGTTCAACAGTATCATAGTCTTAACACCAGTATCATATAATTAACCCCAGGAGAAATAGCACAGTTCAGTGATGTGATTTATGCATACAGTACATAAAATCATGGTTAAAGGGATTTTATACAGATATACATCATGGTTAAAGGGATTTTATTCAGATATACATCATGGTTAAAGGGATTTTATACAGATATACATCATGGTTAAAGGGATTTTATTCAGATATAAATCATGGTTAAAGGGATTTTATTCAGATATACATCATGGTTAAAGGGATTTTATACAGATATACATCATGGTTAAAGGGATTTTATACAGATATACATCATGGTTAAAGGGATTTTATACAGATATACATCATGGTTAAAGGGATTTTATACAGATATACATCATGGTTAAAGGGATTTTATACAGATATACATCATGGTTAAAGGGATTTTATACAGATATACATCATGGTTAAAGGGATTTTATACAGATATACAATACTGGTCAAAAGTTTTAGAACACCTACACATTCAAGGGTTTTTCTTATTTTTTACTATTTTCTACATTGTAGAATAATAGTGAAGACATCAAAACTATGAAATAACACATATGGAATTATGTAGTAACCAAAAAAGTGTTAAACAAATCAAAATATATTTTATATTTGAAATTCTTCAAATAGCCACCCTTTGCCTTGATGACAGCTTTGCACACTCTTGGCATTATCTCAACCAGCTTCACCTGGAATGCTTTTCCAAGTGTCTTGAAGGAGTTCCCACATATGCCGAGCACTTGTTGGCTGCAATTTCCTTCACTCTGCGGCAAATAAATGTGCAAACATTTCTAAAAACCTGTTTCGCTTTTGTCCTTATGGGGTATTGTGTGTAGATTGATGAGGAATTATAAAAATATATAATCAATTTTAGAATAAAGCTGTAACGTCACAAAATGTGGAACACGTCCAAGGGGTCTGAATACTTCCTGAATTCACTGTAAAGTGTTCACATTTCCTTCTCTTTTTGTGTTGTGTCCGTATACATTTTGTGTTCAAGTGAGTCATATTATCAATATTTTAGAAATACTTTGTGACAATAGAAATGACAGTACATTAACTGCATACAATTCATACATAGACCTTTAATATTGGTGTTATAGGTCAGTGGTAAACTGCACATTTAGAGACAGGCCAGATGGTTGGGGATAATACTACTGTCAAACCCTGATCTGTTTCACCTGTCTTTGTGAAGTCTCCACCCCCCTTCCAGGTGTTGCCCATCTACCCCCATTATCCCCGGTGTATTTACACCTGTCTTCTCTGTTTGTCTGTTGCCAGTTCGTCTTGTTTATTCAAGTCAACCAGCGTTTTGTGTCTCGGATCATGCTTTTTCCAGTCTCTCTTTTCTCGCCCTCCTGGTTTTGACCATTGCCTGTCCCTGACCCTGACCCTACCTGCCGTCCGGTACCGTTGCCCCAACTCTGGTTTACTGACCCTGAGCCTGCCGCCCGGTACCGTTGCCCCAACTCTGGTTTACTGAGCCTGCCTGCCGCCCGGTACCGTTGCCCCAACTCTGGTTTACTGAGCCTGCCTGCCGCCCGGTACCGTTGCCCCAACTCTGGTTTACTGAGCCTGCCTGCCGCCCGGTACCATTGCCCCACCTCTGGTTTACTGACCCCGAGCCTGCCTGCCGCCTGGTACCGTTGCCCCAACTCTGGTTTACTGAGCCTGCCTGCCGCCTGGTACCGTTGCCCCAACTCTGGTTTACTGACCCCTGCCTGTCTTGACCTGTCTATTGCCTGCCCCTGTTGGATTATTAAACTATTGTTTATTCGACATGATCTGCATCTGGGTCTTACTTTCACACCTGATAGTACGAACTGGCCATGACTGACCCATTTCATACCTGATAACTACAGAGCCTGCCAGTATCAACAGACTGTAGTAGTGACAGAGAGACAGGCCAGATGGTTGGGGTAATACTACAGAGTCTGCCAGTAACAACAGACTGTAGTAGTGACAGAGAGACAGGCCAGATGGTTGGGGTAATACTACAGAGTCTGCCAGTATCAACAGACTGTAGTAGTGACAGAGAGACAGGCCAGATGGTTGGGTAATACTACAGAGTCTGCCAGTAACAACAGACTGTAGTAGTGTCAGAGAGACAGGCCAGATGGTTGGGGTAATACTACAGAGTCTGCCAGTATCAACAGACTGTAGTAGTGACAGAGAGACAGGCCAGATGGTTGGGGTAATACTACAGAGTCTGCCAGTATCAACAGACTGTAGTAGTGTCAGAGAGACAGGCCAGATGGTTGGGTAATACTACAGAGTCTGCCAGTATCAACAGACTGTAGTAGTGTCAGAGAGACAGGCCAGATGGTTGGGGTAATACTACAGAGTCTGCCAGTATCAACAGACTGTAGTAGTGTCAGAGAGACAGGCCAGATGGTTGGGGTAATACTACAGAGTCTGCCAGTATCAACAGACTGTAGTAGTGTCAGAGAGACAGGCCAGATGGTTGGGTAATACTACAGAGTCTGCCAGTATCAACAGACTGTAGTAGTGTCAGAGAGACAGGCCAGATGGTTGGGTAATACTACAGAGTCTGCCAGTATCAACAGACTGTAGTAGTGTCAGAGAGACAGGCCAGATGGTTGGGGTAATACTACAGAGTCTGCCAGTATCAACAGACTGTAGTAGTGACAGAGAGACAGGCCAGATGGTTGGGGTAATATTACAGAGTCTGCCAGTATCAACAGACTGTAGTAGTGTCAGAGAGACAGGCCAGATGGTTGGGGTAATACTACAGAGTCTGCCAGTATCAACAGACTGTAGTAGTGACAGAGAGACAGGCCAGATGGTTGGGGTAATACTACAGAGTCTGCCAGTATCAACAGACTGTAGTAGTGTCAGAGAGACAGGCCAGATGGTTGGGGTAATACTACAGAGTCTGCCAGTATCAACAGACTGTAGTAGTGACAGAGAGACAGGCCAGATGGTTGGGGTAATACTACAGAGTCTGCCAGTATCAACAGACTGTAGTAGTGACAGAGAGACAGGCCAGATGGTTGGGTAATACTACAGAGTCTGCCAGTATCAACAGACTGTAGTAGTGTCAGAGAGACAGGCCAGATGGTTGGGGTAATACTACAGAGCCTGCCAGTATCAACAGACTGTAGTAGTGTCAGAGAGACAGGCCAGATGGTTGGGGTAATACTACAGAGTCTGCCAGTATCAACAGACTGTAGTAGTGTCAGAGAGACAGGCCAGATGGTTGGGTAATACTACAGAGTCTGCCAGTAACAACAGACTGTAGTAGTGACAGAGAGACAGGCCAGATGGTTGGGGTAATACTACAGAGTCTGCCAGTATCAACAGACTGTAGTAGTGACAGAGAGACAGGCCAGATGGTTGGGGTAATACTACAGAGTCTGCCAGTAACAACAGACTGTAGTAGTGACAGAGAGACAGGCCAGATGGTTGGGGTAATACTACAGAGTCTGCCAGTATCAACAGACTGTAGTAGTGACAGAGAGACAGGCCAGATGGTTGGGTAATACTACAGAGTCTGCCAGTATCAACAGACTGTAGTAGTGACAGAGAGACAGGCCAGATGGTTGGGGTAATACTACAGAGTCTGCCAGTATCAACAGACTGTAGTAGTGACAGAGAGACAGGCCAGATGGTTGGGGTAATACTACAGAGTCTGCCAGTAACAACAGACTGTAGTAGTGACAGAGAGACAGGCCAGATGGTTGGGGTAATACTACAGAGTCTGCCAGTATCAACAGACTGTAGTAGTGACAGAGAGACAGGCCAGATGGTTGGGGTAATACTACAGAGCCTGCCAGTAACAACAGACTGTAGTAGTGTCAGAGAGACAGGCCAGATGGTTGGGGTAATACTACAGAGCCTGCCAGTAACAACAGACTGTAGTAGTGACAGAGAGACAGGCCAGATGGTTGGGTAATACTACAGAGTCTGCCAGTATCAACAGACTGTAGTAGTGTCAGAGAGACAGGCCAGATGGTTGGGGTAATACTACAGAGCCTGCCAGTAACAACAGACTGTAGTAGTGACAGAGAGACAGGCCAGATGGTTGGGTAATACTACAGAGTCTGCCAGTATCAACAGACTGTAGTAGTGACAGAGAGACAGGCCAGATGGTTGGGGTAATACTACAGAGTCTGCCAGTATCAACAGACTGTAGTAGTGACAGAGAGACAGGCCAGATGGTTGGGGTAATACTACAGAGTCTGCCAGTATCAACAGACTGTAGTAGTGACAGAGAGACAGGCCAGATGGTTGGGTAATACTACAGAGCCTGCCAGTAACAACAGACTGTAGTAGTGACAGAGAGACAGGCCAGATGGTTGGGTAATACTACAGAGTCTGCCAGTATCAACAGACTGTAGTAGTGACAGAGAGACAGGCCAGATGGTTGGGTAATACTACAGAGTCTGCCAGTATCAACAGACTGTAGTAGTGACAGAGAGACAGGCCAGATGGTTGGGGTAATACTACAGAGCCTGCCAGTAACAACAGACTGTAGTAGTGACAGAGAGACAGGCCAGATGGTTGGGGTAATACTACAGAGCCTGCCAGTAACAACAGACTGTAGTAGTGACAGAGAGACAGGCCAGATGGTTGGGGTAATACTACAGAGTCTGCCAGTATCAACAGACTGTAGTAGTGACAGAGAGACAGGCCAGATGGTTGGGTAATACTACAGAGTCTGCCAGTATCAACAGACTGTAGTAGTGACAGAGAGACAGGCCAGATGGTTGGGTAATACTAGAGTCTGCCAGTATCAACAGACTGTAGTAGTGTCAGAGAGACAGGCCAGATGGTTGGGGTAATACTACAGAGAGACAGGCCAGATGGTTGGGGTAATACTACAGAGAGACAGGCCAGGTGGTTGGGGTAATACTACAGAGAGACAGGCCAGATGGTTGGGGTAATACTACAGAGAGACAGGCCAGATGGTTGGGGTAATACTACAGAGAGACAGGCCAAACCATAATAACACATTATTAGAAATGTTCTACCTCTCTACCAAACAGCCCTGCTACTACAGACAGACCTCTACTCCCCCTCTCATCCTCCCCTCCACCCCTCCTCTCATCCTGTCTTCTCTTCCTCTTCCTCACCTCTGATCCTCTGTTCTGCTCTGATCCTCTGATCCTCTGATCCTCCGATCCTCCGATTCTCTGTTCTGCTCTGATCCTCTGATCCTCTGATTCTCTGTTCTGCTCTGATCCTCTGATCCTCTGATCCTCTGTTCTGCTCTGATCCTCTGATCCTCTGTTCTGCTCTGATCCTCTGATCCTCCGATCCTCTGTTCTGCTCTGATCCTCTGATCCGCTGATCCTCTGTTCTGCTCTGATCCTCTGATCCTCTGTTCTGCTCTGATCCTCTGATCCTCTGATTCTCTGATCCTCTGATCCTCTGTTCTGCTCTGATCCTCCGATCCTCTGTTCTGCTCTGATCCTCTGATCCTCCGATCCTCTGTTCTGCTCTGATCCTCTGATCCTCTGATCCTCTGTTCTGCTCTGATCCTCTGATCCTCTGATTCTCTGTTCTGCTCTGATCCTCTGATCCTCTGATTCTCTGTTCTGCTCTGATCCTCTGATCCTCTGATTCTCTGTTCTGCTCTGATCCTCCGATCCTCTGTTCTGCTCTGATCCTCTGATCCTCTGATCCTCTGATGCAATTTGGGACAGAGTTGTATGCTAGCTGAACCATAGCTGACTGTAGGGGGAAGGAGGGTGTATGCTAGCTGAACAATAGCTGACTGTAGGGGGAAGGAGGGTGTATGCTAGCTGAACCATAGCTGACTGTAGGTGGAAGGAGGGTGTATGCTAGCTGAACAATAGCTGACTGTAGGGGGAAGGAGGGTGTATGCTAGCTGAACAATAGCTGACTGTAGGGGGACGGAGGGTGTATGCTAGCTGAACCATAGCTGACTGTAGGGGGAAGGAGGGTGTATGCTAGCTGAACCATAGCTGACTGAAGGTGGAAGGAGGGTGTATGCTAGCTGAACCATAGCTGACTGTAGGGGGAAGGAGGGTGTATGCTAGCTGAACCAAAGCTGACTGTAGGTGGAAGGAGGGTGTATGCTAGCTGAACCATAGCTGACTGTAGGGGGAAGGAGGGTGTATGCTAGCTGAACCATAGCTGACTGCAGGGGGAAGGAGGGTGTAAGCTAGCTGAACCATAGCTGACTGTAGGGGGAAGGAGGGTTTATGCTAGCTGAACCATAGCTGACTGCAGGGGGAAGGAGGGTGTATGCTAGCTGAACCATAGCTGACTGTAGGTGGAAGGAGGGTGTATGCTAGCTGAACCATAGCTGACTGTAGGGGGAAGGAGGGTGTATGCTAGCTGAACCATAGCTGACTGCAGGGGGAAGGAGGGTGTATGCTAGCTGAACCATAGCTGACTGCAGGGGGAAGGAGGGTGTATGCTAGCTGAACCATAGCTGACTGTAGGGGGAAGGAGGGTGTATGCTAGCTGAACCATAGCTGACTGCAGGGGGAAGGAGGGTGTATGCTAGCTGAACCATAGCTGACTGTAGGTGGAAGGAGGGTGTATGCTAGCTGAACCATAGCTGACTGCAGGGGGAAGGAGGGTGTATGCTAGCTAAACCATAGCTGACTGTAGGGGGAAGGAGGGTGTATGCTAGCTGAACCATAGCTGACTGTAGGGGGAAGGAGGGTGTATGCTAGCTGAACCATAGCTGACTGTAGGTGGAAGGAGGGTGTATGCTAGCTGAACCATAGCTGACTGCAGGGGGAATCCTTGCTGATGGACTGCTGAGAGGGCACGCTTTGACACATCACCAATACGCACGAGACGTCCCAAATGGCACCCTACAGTATGCCCTATGTAGTACACTACTTATCACCAAGGGCTACAGGGCTCACGTAAAAAGAAGTGTACTATGTAGGGAACAGGGAATAGGGTGCCAAATGGGACGTAGACAGAGTCGTTCTACACCCACTGTTTTCTCTCTTTCATCTTTTCTTTATTACTATTTTTTTCTCTCCTCCTGACTGGCCCACAGTAGAGTTACAACATAGTGGTTTCTCCTGACTGGCCCACAGTAGAGTTACAACATAGTGGTTTCCCCTGACTGGCCCACAGTAGAGTTACAACATAGTGGTTTCTCCTGACTGGCCCACAGTAGAGTTACAACATAGTGGTTTCCCCTGACTGGCCCACAGTAGAGTTACAACATAGTGGTTTCCCCTGACTGGCCCACAGTAGAGTTACAACATAGTGGATTCCCCTGACTGGCCCACAGTAGAGTTACAACATAGTGGTTTCTCCTGACTGGCCCACAGTAGAGTTACAACATAGTGGTTTCCCCTGACTGGCCCACAGTAGAGTTACAACATAGTGGATTCCCCTGACTGGCCCACAGTAGAGTTACAACATAGTGGTTTCTCCTGACTGGCCCACAGTAGAGTTACAACATAGTGGTTTCCCCTGACTGGCCCACAGTAGAGTTACAACATAGTGGTTTCTCCTGACTGGCCCACAGTAGAGTTACAACATAGTGGTTTCCCCTGACTGGCCCACAGTAGAGTTACAACATAGTGGTTTCTCCTGACTGGCCCACAGTAGAGTTACAACATAGTGGTTTCTCCTGACTGGCCCACAGTAGAGTTACACCATAGTGGTTTCCCCTGACTGGCCCACAGTGGAACAGATCTTTAAAATGAAGTTGACCTTTAAATAATTATCTTTCTCTGAATGTGTCTAGTGTTTTCCAGTCCAGGGCACCCTACTTCCTTTACAGTGGGGTCAAAAGCAGTGCATTATAAATGGAACAGGGTACCATTTGAGATGCGAACCAGATGTACTAACGGCCAGTACAGTGGATTTAAAGACTGTTATCACTGGGGAGGTAGTGTCCTGTACAGAGTGTACGAGGTGAAAGGGAGAGCTTTTAAACCAGACACGTCTCCTTTTCCCTTACACTCCAGTAGGCTAGTTACACTCTGGGGCTCTGGAACGTACAGTAGAGGCCTTGATGGCAGGCCAGAGTTTAATTGAGGACTTCCGTTCCTCAAAAGTGGCATTGGCAATGTCTGTACTTCTCAGTGTATTCTATTCAAAACAACACGTCTTAAAGGGGCAATCAGCAGTTACGACATACATTTTCTTTAACTGACAAACTAAATGACATGTACCCTTTGATTCTTGAACAATGTACCTTATACATGCCTCATGAGCTTAGTTCAACTGTCGAACCCCATTAGAAACCAAAATATAAATGTGATTACTCCAATGTTTGAAAAAAACTTTGTATTTAAAAAAAAAAAAAAAACACTGAATAGCCTCAAAACATGGTTAAAATGCTAATTGTGATTATCACGGATGACCATCTACCTTATACATGCCTCATGAGCTTAGTTCAACTGTCGAACCCCATTAGAAACCAAAATATAAATGTGATTACTCCAATGTTTGAAAAAAACTTTGTATTTAAAAAAAATAAAAAACTCTGAATAGCCTCAAAACATGGTTAAAAGGATAATTGTGATTATCACGGATGACCATCTTGTCTGTGAATTTCAGAGTGGTTCTATTACTCCAGCTCCATCGCTCAGTTTTTTTTTTTTTACAGAAACAAGGGGAAATAGGACATCACCTTGTTATTGTTTCTACTGATGATTGCAGCTTTTAAAAAACACATAGCTGTTACAGTGAATGAATGAATAAATGGAAGGATTAACGGATGAATTAATTAATAAATAACCAAAAACACAGTGTGGCCAGTAGACATAATACAACACGATATGAGACTTGTATTGGTCTTTAAAGTCTTACACTTACTGCTCTATACTTCTATTAGATCTACTGCTCTATACTTCTATTAGATCTACTGCTCTATACTTCTATTAGATCTACTGCTCTATACTTCTATTAGATCTACTGCTCTATACTTCTATTAGATCTACTGCTCTATACTTCTATTAGATCTACTGCTCTATACTTCTATTAGATCTACTGCTCTATATGTCTATTAGATCTACTGCTCTATACTTCTATTAGATCTACTGCTCTATACTTCTATTAGATCTACTGCTCTATACTTCTATTAGATCTACTGCTCTATATGTCTATTAGATCTACTGCTCTATACTTCTATTAGATCTACTGCTCTATACTTCTATTAGATCTACTGCTCTATACTTCTATTAGATCTACTGCTCTATACTTCTATTAGATCTACTGCTCTATACTTCTATTAGATCTACTGCTCTATACTTCTATTAGATCTACTGCTCTATACTTCTATTAGATCTACTGCTCTATACTTCTATTAGATCTACTGCTCTATACTTCTATTAGATCTACTGCTCTATACTTCTATTAGATCTACTGCTCTATACTTCTATTAGATCTACTGCTCTATACTTCTATTAGATCTACTGCTCTATACTTCTATTAGATCTACTGCTCTATACTTCTATTAGATCTACTGCTCTATACTTCTATTAGATCTACTGCTCTATACTTCTATTAGATCTACTGCTCTATACTTCTATTAGATCTACTGCTCTATACTTCTATTAGATCTACTGCTCTATACTTCTATTAGATCTACTGCTCTATACTTCTATTAGATCTACTGCTCTATACTTCTATTAGACCTACTGCTCTATACTTCTATTAGATCTCTATACTTCTATTAGATCTACTGCTCTATACTTCTATTAGATCTACTGCTCTATACTTCTATTAGATCTCTATACTTCTATTAGATCTACTGCTCTATACTTCTATTAGATCTACTGCTCTATACTTCTATTAGATCTCTATACTTCTATTAGATCTACTGCTCTATACTTCTATTAGATCTCTATACTTCTATTAGATCTACTGCTCTATACTTCTATTAGATCTACTGCTCTATACTTCTATTAGATCTACTGCTCTATACTTCTATTAGATCTACTGCTCTATACTTCTATTAGATCTACTGCTGTATACTTCTATTAGATCTACTGCTCTATACTTCTATTAGATCTACTGCTCTATACTTCTATTAGATCTACTGCTCTATACTTCTATTAGATCTACTGCTCTATACTTCTATTAGATCTACTGCTCTATACTTCTATTAGATCTCTATACTTCTATTAGATCTACTGCTCTATACTTCTATTAGATCTCTATACTTCTATTAGATCTACTGCTCTATACTTCTATTAGATCTACTGCTCTATACTTCTATTAGATCTCTATACTTCTATTAGATCTACTGCTCTATACTTCTATTAGATCTACTGCTCTATACTTCTATTAGATCTCTATACTTCTATTAGATCTACTGCTCTATACTTCTATTAGAGCTCTATACTTCTATTAGATCTACTGCTCTATACTTCTATTAGATCTACTGCTCTATACTTCTATTAGATCTACTGCTCTATACTTCTATTAGATCTACTGCTCTATACTTCTATTAGATCTACTGCTCTATACTTATATTAGATCTACTGCTCTATACTTCTATTAGATCTACTGCTCTATACTTCTATTAGATCTACTGCTCTATACTTCTATTCGATCTCTATACTTCTATTAGATCTACTGCTCTATACTTCTATTAGGATGGACCTTCAATATGTTCTTTAAATAAATAAGACATACACCACTTTTAACAGCACATTACTCAACACTAGTGAGACTCATGTCGCCTACGATAGGCCTACAGTATATCGAAAAATATGACGTAACTCTCTGCCAATAATTACATATAGAGGATTGGAGTATTCTAAATTAAATATCAAAAGTCACTTCATGGGTCTCCCGGTGGCAGCCGACACGGGTATCTGTAGCAACGCATTTTGCATTTTGCATTGCGATGCGGTGACTTAGACAGCTGCCCACAATGGGCTATTATAATACTGTACATGGTGTCCAGGTCAGGATAACCAAAACATTTCTTTATTGAAGACTATCAGAAAGAATATTGGTACTTGTTTATTTTGATCCAAAGCCATGAATGAGTCACTCATTGTTGTATTTTTGAGGTTATATAGTTTTCAAAAAAAATGAATGTGAGTGATTGTAATCTGAATAAAGGCCTAAACACTTGTTTCTGGTTTTAGAGGGAGAGAAACACTGGGACAATTGTGCGCCGCCCTATGGGACTCCCAATCACGGTCAGATGTGATACATAATAATAATAATAATACTTAACTCAGAAATACATTTGACGATAGAATTCTCCTCCTTACCCTCCATCTAGGCCAGTCTATTGTCCAGCTACCTGCAAGAGGGAACATTTCCCTAGTCATTATTAGTGCAACGCCCCTTAAAGTGTTTATCTGTGCTACCCAGTGTGGCGGGGTGGGGGGGGTCCACCCCTACTCCCTCCTCCTCCCTTCCCCACGGACTAGGTCTGTCTTCGGCGGCCCATCCCGTTCCCCCTGCCTTCCTGCCTTGAACCTCGCGCGCTTTCAGTGGATACAGCTGACGGACCTGCAAGGCAATCCCATTGTGCGCCACTCGGGAGCCATGACCAATATGACCAATGTATATTGTCCTGCTAATAACAGGGTTAATAATATATCTGTGAGAATATCCAAGGGGCTTTTATATAATTATAAATTAATAATAATAATAATAAGTTTGTTTAAAAAAAAAAGTACAATATTTTGGAGATTATTTCATTTTTAAATAACCTAAAATAAGCGAGAAAAAGGCCATTCTTAAACATGAGGTGAGACATTGTTACTAATTTGTAAATATAGCCAGTTTGTTATTTATTCTGTTTTTAGAAGACGTGAAACGGGAAACCAAATACCTACAGTCATCTCATGGGTCTCCCAGTTGAAGCCAGAACGGGTATTGAACCAGCATCTGTAGAAACACTGCTTGCACTGCTCTGCAGTGCGTTAGACCACTGCGCCACTCAGTCGCTGTACAACATGACCGGTCGGGAGTGGGCTACAGGACTACAGTAAGAGCAAAATAATACCAACAAAATAAAAGAGTGAAAACCTTAGTGTAACAACAGTTTTAGTAAGTAATACTGAAGTCGTGCACAATTATCAGTTTCTATTTAGGTTTATGTCACCCGTTCATTGTCAGAGACGCAGTAGGACCCAAAAGCATAGTCAGTGCTCTACCTCCCCCTTGTGGTGGTCTGGAGCAATGAAGTAGTGACGCAGGGTACCGTATTAAACCACAAATAACCTCTAAGTCCCGCAGCATAATCGCAAAACTTTTAGTGGAGCAACCACTGTAGTGCTCTATACTTGTATTAGACCTACTGCTATATCTTACAATGAATGTACACTTGTTGATCTTGAAAATGTAAACCTAAACCGTTTCATTTCTGTCCAGTTAGTACCTCCGCATGGCAATACTTCCTCTTCCCAGAATCCCCAATAAAGTTCAATCACTAGACAGAAAGCGGACGGAGGGAGGAAATGCCCCGGTGTCTCGTGGGAAATCAGGGCCTTAATTAAACAGGCCTGGTGTGTGTCACCGAGCACAGGGTGTCAGGGTGTCCGTGCTCATTACATTCTTGATTATTGCTCTTCCACAACAGTCACGCGCCTGCACACACACACACACACACACACACACACACACACACACACACACACACACACACACACACACACACACACACACACACACACACACACACACACACACACACACACACACACACACACACACACAGAGATAGACACACACATCACACAAAAACACACTAAACACATTGAAGGAGAAAAGAGGGAGGAGAGAGGGGGAGGAGGGAGGAGAAAATAGGGAGGAGGGAGGGGGAGGAGGAGGAGGAGAGAGGGAGAGGAGGGAGGGGGGAGGAGAAAATAGGGAGTAGGGAAGATGGAAGATGGAAGAGGGGATGACGGGAGGTAATTGAAAAAGAGAAGCTGAGTTCAATATTTTCTGATTAGTGTGAGAGAGTCAGGGTGAAAACGAGAGGAGGATGACACACACATCACACAAAAACACACTAAACACATTGAGAATAGAGGGAGGAGGGAGGAGTGAGGGAGGAGGGAGGGAGGAGGGAGGGAGGAGTGAGGGAGGAGGGAGGGAGGGAGGAAGGAGGGAGGAGGGAGGGAGGAGGGAGGAGTGAGGGAGGAGGGAGGGAGGAAGGAGGGAGGAGGGAGGAGGGAGGAAGGAGGGAGGAGGGAGGAGGGAGGGAGGAGGGAGGGAGGAGGGAGGAGTGATATAGGGAGTGATTAGTGTGAGAGAGTCAGGGTAAAAACGAGAGGAGGATTTCTCTGGACGTGTTTGTGTTCCAAAGGCCTCCTTGTACAAGGACACACACACGCACGCACGCACGCACGCACGCAGAGACAGACTAGATAGGTATGACCAAGTGTCCCTCTGACAGTACAGTACATTACAGTGTCTGGCTTCAAAGTTGCTAGTGGACTTCTCTGAACCTCTACATTCCTGTGAACGCTGCAGCTTCGCTTCCTTTGCAGTTGTTTACACTCTAAAAAGACAGTGCCACTGTGCACTAAATGGCTGTCTGGTCTACTGTGTTCTAAAATCAACCCGGTAGAAGGAACATGCAAACGCACAGATGAGACTTACAGAGGAGAGGAGAGGAGGAGAGGAGTTGAGATGGGAGAGGAGAGGAGTTGAGACGGGAGAGGAGAGGGGTTGAGACGGGAGAGGAGAGGAGACGGGAGAGGAGAGGAGACGGGAGAGGAGAGGAGTTGAGACGGGAGAGGAGAGGAGTTGAGACGGGAGAGGAGTTGAGACGGGAGAGGAGAGTTGTTGAGACGGGAGAGGAGAGGAGTTGAGATGGGAAAGGAGAGGAGTTGAGACGGGAGAGGAGAGGAGTTGAGACGGGAGAGGAGAGGAGTTGAGATGGGAGAGGAGAGGAGAGGAGACGGGAGAGGAGAGGAGTGGAGACGGGAGAGGAGTTGAGACGGGAGAGGAGAGGAGTTGAGACGGGAGAGGAGAGGAGTTGAGACGGGAGAGGAGAGTTGTTGAGACGGGAGAGGAGAGGAGTTGAGACGGGAGAGGTGAGGAGTTGAGACGGGAGAGGAGTTGAGACGGGAGAGGAGAGGAGTGGAGTTGAGACGGGAGGAGTTAAGACGGGAGAGGAGA
Organism: Salvelinus alpinus; assembly: GCF_045679555.1. Lineage (NCBI taxonomy): Eukaryota > Metazoa > Chordata > Actinopteri > Salmoniformes > Salmonidae > Salvelinus > Salvelinus alpinus. Next base: position 42,652,328 of record NC_092110.1, on the reverse strand, counting down.
GGAGTTAAGACGGGAGAGGAGAGGAGTTGAGATGGGAGAGGAGTTGAGACGGGAGAGGAGAGGGGTTGGGACGGGAGAGGAGAGGAGTTGAGACGGGAGAGGAGAGGAGTTGAGACGGGAGAGGAGAGGAGTTGAGATGGGAGAGGCGTTGAGACGGGAGAGGAGAGGAGTGTAGTTGAGACGGGAGAGGAGAGGAGTTGAGACGGGATAGGAGAGGAGTTAAGACGGGAGAGGAGTGGAGTTGAGACGGGACAGGAGAGGAGTTGAGACGGGAGAGGAGTTGACACGGGAGAGGAGAGGACACGGGAGAGGAGAGGAGTTGACACGGGAGAGGAGTTGACACGGGAGAGGAGAGGAGATGGGAGAGGAGATTAGTTGAGACGGGAGAGGAGAGGAGTTGAGACGGGAGAGGAGTTGAGACGGGAGAGGAGAGGAGACGGGAGAGGAGAGGAGACGGGAGAGGAGAGGAGTTGAGACGGGAGAGGAGAGGAGAGAGGCCTGGACTCTAGACCCTGGCTGCCTCGACGGCACAGTGCGGTCGGGGTGGTCTGAGAGGTGATCGATTCCTTTAATCACAATGACATTCTGTTGAGAGTCTCCAGCGTCTTAATTTAGATGCCCACACCATCTCTCTCTCTCTCTCTCTCTCTCTCTCTCTCTCTCTCTCTCTCTCTCTCTCTCTCTCTCTCTCTCTCTCTCTCTCTCTCTCTCTCTCTCTCTCTCTCTCTCTCTCTCTCTCTCTCTCTCTCTCTCTCAAATCCATTTTCAATTTAAGGGGCTTTATTGGCATGGGATTACATTGCCAAAGCAAGTGAAATAGATAATAAACCAAAGTGAAAAAAATTTATAAAATGAACAGTAAACATTACACTCACAAAAGTTCCAAAATAATAAAGACATTTCAAATGTCATATTATGTCTGTATACAGTGTTGTAACGATGTGCAAATAGTTATAGTACAAAAGGGAAAATAAATAAACATAAATATGGGTTGTATTTAGAATGGTGTTTGTTCTTCCCTTTTCTTGTGGCAACAGGTCACAAATATTACTGCTGTGATTGCACACTGTGGTATTTCACCCAATAGATTTGGGAGTGGTCACAAATATTGCTGGCATTCTCTCCACCAGCTTCATGAGATAGTCACCTGGAATGCATTTAAACTAATAGGTGTGCCTTCTTAAAAGTTAATTTGAGTAATTTCTTATTCTTTATTACCATGTAATGCAGTGCTTTCCTTTATTCTTTACCTCAATGAGTGACCATGTAATCTCTCTCCCTCAGCCCTGGGTCCTCTCCTCCTCTGTTTCCTTTCTTTCATCCAGTGATCCCCTCCTTTCCTTCCCTGTTCCCTCCCTCCTCTTCTCCTCCTCTCCGTTGTTCCTCCAGTGTTGTGTGGTGAACACAGTGTGACAGTGCCAGGGAGGAGAGTGGGCTGCTGCCTTAATCAGGTGCAGCAGAGGGAATCCTGGGAAGGGAAGAGACCCTCTCCTCTCCCATCAACCCAGACACACAGCGTCTTTTTTGCTCTTCTCCCTCTCTCCTTCCCTCTCTCTCCCCACCTCTTCCCCATTCTCTCTCTCTCTCCCCACCTCTTCCCCATTCTCTCTCTCTCTCCCCACCTCTTCCTCATTATCTCTTTCTCTCTCTCTCTCCCCACCTCTTCCCCATTCTCTCTCTCTCTCCCCACCTCTTCCCCATTATCTCTTTCTCTCTCTCTCTCCCCACCTCTTCCCCATTCTCTCTCTCTCTCCCCACCTCTTCCCCATTCTCTCTCTCTCTCCCCACCTCTTCCTCATTATCTCTTTCTCTCTCTCTCTCCCCACCTCTTCCCCATTATCTCTTTCTCTCTCTCTCTCTCTACCTCTTCCCCATTCTCCCCATTCTATCTCTCTCTCCCCACCTCTTCCCCATTCTCTCTTTCTCTCCCCACCTCTTCCCCATTATCTCTTTCTCTCTCCCCACCTCTTCCCCATTCTCTCTCTCTCTCCCCACCTCTTCCTCATTATCTCTTTCTCTCTCTCTCTCCCCACCTCTTCCCCATTATCTCTTTCTCTCTCTCTCTCTACCTCTTCCCCATTCTCTCTCTCTCTCCCCACCTCTTCCCCATTATCTCTTTCTCTCTCTCTCTCCCCACCTCTTCCCCATTCTCTCTTTCTCTCCCCACCTCTTCCCCATTATCTCTTTCTCTCTCCCCACCTCTTCCCCATTATCTCTCTCTCCCCACCTCTTCCCCATTATCTCTTTCTCTCTCTCTCTCTACCTCTTCCCCATTCTCTCTCTCTCTCCCCACCTCTTCCCCATTATCTCTTTCTCTCTCTCTCTCCCCACCTCTTCCCCATTCTCTCTTTCTCTCCCCACCTCTTCCCCATTATCTCTTTCTCTCTCCCCACCTCTTCCCCATTATCTCTCTCTCCCCACCTCTTCCCCATTATCTCTTTCTCTCTCTCTCTCCCCACCTCTTCCCCATTCTCTCTTTCTCTCTCTCTCTCCCCACCTCTTCCCCATTCTCTCTTTCTCTCCCTCCCTCTCTCTCCAGGCCGTCTGTATCCCTCACACCCCCAGTCAGCAGCCAACCCTCCTGACAGCCTCGGCTTTTCATTTCGTTTACCCCCCCCCAGTGACATCATTATTTTTTCTTATTTTTTCTTTCTGTCGTTATTGATGGTGTGTTTTGGATGTTGACCTGATTTCCCAGTGTCGTGCCACCTTAACTGTGTCCCGAACGGCATCCTATTGACTATACAGTGCACTACTGTTGACCAGGGCTCTACACCTGTTCTTCCCAGTCCCCAGGGGTGCTCTGGTAAACACAGAGGTGGGGCTAGAGGAGGGAGGGGAGGGATAAAGGGAGAGAGGGAAAGAGGGGCTGGGAGTGGAATTGACAGGGAGGGAGGGATGGATGAAGGGATTGAGAGGGAGGGAAGGAGGGAAGGAGGGAGTGAGTGACAGAGGTAGGGAGGAGGGAGTGACAGCGTTAGGAAGGGAGGGAATCAGCAGGTGACAGAGCTCTAGGAAACCCAGAGGAAGCATGAGTGCATTCAATGTGCCTGATAGATGAACCTCCATTAGGAGGAGAGAGAGAGGAAGTGAGGGAGCTGGAATGTGAACCAACAACAAAAATCTAAATGGGGTTTCCTGTCTACTGAGCCAGCTGCTACTGTTAAACTCCTGTTCTCTAATTCTTTCTGTCCACTTTCTTCTCACCTGTACCTCCCTCCCCTCCTCCTCCCCCTAATCCCTTCTCTCTCTTCCCTCTCTACTCCACCTCCTCCTCCCGCTTCACTCCTCCTCTTCCCTCCTCCTCATTTTCCCTCCTCTTCCCTCCTCCTCCTCTTCCTCCCTCCTATTCCCTCCTCCTCCTCTTCCTCCCTCCTATTCCCTCCTCCTCCTCTTCCCTCTTCCCTCCTCCATCTTTTCCCTCCTCCCTCCTATTCCCTCCTCCTCCTCTTCCTCCCTCCTATTCCCTCCTCCTCCTCTTCCCTCTTCCCTCCTCTTCCCTCTTCCCTCCTCTTCCCTTCTCCATCTTTTCCCTCTTCCCTCCTTTTCCCTCCCTCCCCTCCTCTTCCCCTCCCACATCTTCCCTCCTCCTCCTCTTCCCTTCTCCTCCTTTTCCCCCCTCCTCCTTTTCCCTCCTCCATCTTCCCTTCTCCACCTTTTTCCTCTTCCTCCTCTTCCCTCCTCCTCCATCTTCCCCCTTCTCTTCCCCTTTCCTCCCTCTTCTCTCCTCATCTTCCCTCCTCCACCTCCCTCTTCCTCCTTTTCCCGCCTCCTCTTCCCTCATTTTCCCTCCGCCCACCTCCTCTTCCATCCTCTTCCCTCCTCCTCCCTCCTCTTCCCTCCTCCTCCCTCCTCTTCCATCCTCTTCCCTCCTCTTCCATCCTCTCTCTTCCCTCCTCCTCCTCTTCCCTCCTCCTCCTCTTCCCTCCCCTTCCCTCCTCCTCCCCCTTCCCTCCTCCTCCTCTGCCCACCTCCCTCTTCCCTCCTCTCTCTTCCCTTCTTCTCCTCTTCCCCCTTCCCTCCTCCTCTGCCCACCTCCCTCTTCCCTCCTCTCTCTTCCCTTCTTCTCCTCTTCCCCCTTCCCTGCTCCTCCTCTTCCCTCTTCCTCCTCCTCTTCCCTCCTCTTCCCCCTTCCCTCCTCCTCCTCTGCCCACCTCCCTCTTCCCCTTCCCTCTTCTCCCTCCCCTCCCTCCTCCTCCCTCTTCCCCCCCTCCTCCCTCTTCCTCCTCCTCCTCTTCCCTCCTCTCTATTCCTCCTCTTCCCTCCTCTCTCTTCCCTCCTCTCTCTTCCCTCCCCTTCCTTCCTCCTCCCAGTCTGGCAGGGAAGAACACTATATCAGCTTAGCCTGCTTATAGTGACTATCATTACCACCAGCCTCAAAAGACATGTTGGCTACCAGGCAGCTTCACGCTAAGACATGTAGGCTACCAGGCAGCTTCACGCTAAGACATGTAGGCTACCAGGCAGCTTCACGCTAAGACATGTAGGCTACCAGGCAGCTTCACGCTAAGACATGTAGACTACCAGGCAGCTTCACCCTAAGACATGTAGGCTACCAGGCAGCTTCACGCTAAGACATGTAGGCTACCAGGCAGCTTCACGCTAAGACATGTAGGCTACCAGGCAGCTTCACGCTAAGACATGTAGACTACCAGGCAGCTTCACGCTAAGACATGTAGGCTACCAGGCAGCTTCACGCTAAGACATGTAGGCTACCAGGCAGCTTCACGCTAAGACATGTAGGCTACCAGGCAGCTTCACGCTAAGACATGTAGACTACCAGGCAGCTTCACGCTAAGACATGTAGGCTACCAGGCAGCTTCACGCTAAGACATGTAGACTACCAGGCAGCTTCACGCTAAGACATGTAGGCTACCAGGCAGCTTCACGCTAAGACATGTAGGCTACCAGGCAGCTTCACGGTAAGACATGTAGACTACCAGGCAGCTTCACGCTAAGACATGTAGGCTACCAGGCAGCTTCACGCTAAGACATGTAGACTACCAGGCAGCTTCACGCTAAGACATGTAGACTACCAGGCAGCTTCACGCTAAGACATGTAGGCTACCAGGCAGCTTCACGCTAAGACATGTAGGCTACCAGGCAGCTTCACGCTAAGACATGTAGACTACCAGGCAGCTTCATGCTAAGACATGTAGGCTACCAGGCAGCTTCACGCTAAGACATGTAGACTACCAGGCAGCTTCACGCTAAGACATGTAGGCTACCAGGCAGCTTCACGCTAAGACATGTAGGCTACCAGGCAGCTTCACACTAAGACATGTAGGCTACCAGGCAGCTTCACACTAAGACATGTAGACTACCAGGCAGCTTCACGCTAAGACATGTAGGCTACCAGGCAGCTTCACGCTAAGACATGTAGGCTACCAGGCAGCTTCACACTAAGACATGTAGGCTACCAGGCAGCTTCACGCTAAGACATGTAGGCTACCAGGCAGCTTCACACTAAGACATGTAGGCTACCAGGCAGCTTCACACTAAGACATGTAGGCTACCAGGCAGCTTCACACTAAGACAGATGGCCGATATCTTAGCATGTCTTCAACGAGGATCCCGTAATCGGTTCTGGGGGTGTTTGTCCTTCCAACAAGCTTTCACAATAGCACTGCTCTATAACAGGGGCAGAGCCGCGCCGAGAAAAAAACCGCATGGCGAGACAGCATTTTGCCCCAGTAGCGTTGGGCGTCACCACACCACTTTCAAAGCAGCAGCAAACCGAACCCGTTTATCCGATAGATTCATTAGATCACGTCATAGAAAAATTTAGATTTTTTTTTTTTTCACCAGAAAAGAAAGCAGGTGTTTCTTATTGGACAAGTTGACAAAAGGACCAGTTTATTTTATGTCCACTGCTGATTATTCACCAATATTTCCTACAATTATTTTAAAAAATGACAAAATCCGCCACAGAGCAGTCTAAACAGACAATATGAGCACGTGTGTTCAAACATAACAGATGAATGTCTAACGCAGAAAGAGAATATTGATGGATTCCAGCACCACCATAACTTTCACAAATACAGTCGTGGCCAAAAGTTTTGAGAATGACACAAATATACATTTTCACAAAGTTTTCTGCTTCAGTGTCTTTAGATATTTTTGTCAGATGTTACTATGGAATACTGAAGTATAATTACAAGCATTTCATAAGTGTCAAAGACTTAAAATTAATATTTGTGTCATTCTCAAAAACTTTTTGGCCATGGCTGTACAGAGACAGGCAGCCATTATGGAGTCAGTATTGTTTTGATTAGCTAGTGCACAGTGACACCTAGTGACATGTACTGGTAATGCAGGTTTGGTTAGAATAGAGTGCAATATAGAATGAGTGACATTCAATAAAATCTACTTCATGAAATAGGGGGATATTATTTTCAATGAAAATGTTGAAAGTAGTTGATTTAATGATTGAATATATGGATTTTTTTTACAGCCAATCAGTCCTACAATGAGCAACAAAAACTCTGGTGGGCCAGATGGAGACTAGGACAACAACACAAGAAGAGTTGGGTAGGCTACATTCTAAATGTAATCCATTACAGTTACAAGTTACCGGTCCAAAATTATAATCAGTAAATTAACTTTTGGATTACCCAAACTCAGTAACAGAATCTGATTACATTCAGTTACTTTTAGATTAAGAGGCATTAGAAGAAGACAGAAATGTATGTTACCAATTGAACTCTATCTATTGCAGGATAAATCAATGTTAACCTTTTTGGGCTAGGGGGCAGTATTTTGAAGTTTGGATGACAAACGTGACCTAAGTAAACTGCCTGTTACTCAGGCCCAGACGCTAGGATATGCATATATTTGGCACTCTGCAATTTCAATGGATGTTGTCGAGGTGGGTCGCTAGCTATAGTGTTACATGTAACCCTAACTTGTTACTGTCTACTGTCTATAGTGTTAAAGGTAACCCTGCCTTGTTACAGTCTACAGTCTATACATGCAACCCTGCCTTACATAAAACTGACGGAATTAATAATTCCAGAATAGCATTGTAATCAGATGAACACAAAATAGGTTTTATGACATAACATGTAAAGACTTTTCTACAGTGAAACCTGTCTGTCTTTTTGATTTCACTCCATACACACTTCTAACATTGTGGATAAAGTGAAAATCATATTCAAGACATTGTAACCATTGTTCACATAAAGCTACAGTAGTTCACTAAACTACAGAGTATGTTGTCCAGCCCTGCTACAGTAGTTCACTAAACTACAGAGGATGTTGTCCAGCCCTGCTACAGTAGTTCACTAAACTACAAAGCATGTTGTCCAGCCCTGCTACAGTAGTTCACTAAACTACAGAGCATGTTGTCCAGCCCTGCTACAGTAGTTCACTAAACTACAGAGCATGTTGTCCAGCCCTGCTACAGTAGTTCACTAAACTACAGAGGATGTTGTCCAGCCCTGCTATAGTAGTTCACTAAACTACAGAGCATGTTGTCCAGCCCTGCTACAGTAGTTCACTAAACTACAGAGGATGTTGTCCAGCCCTGCTACAGTAGTTCACTAAACTACAGAGGATGTTGTCCAGCCCTGCTACAGTAGTTCACTAAACTACAGAGGATGTTGTCCAGCCCTGCTACAGTAGTTCACTAAACTACAGAGGATGTTGTCCAGCCCTGCTACAGTAGTTCACTAAACTACAGAGGATGTTGTCCAGCCCTGCTACAGTAGTTCACTAAACTACAGAGGATGTTGTCCAGCCCTGCTACAGTAGTTCACTAAACTACAGAGGATGTTGTCCAGCCCTGCTACAGTAGTTCACTAAACTACAGAGCATGTTGTCCAGCCCTGCTACAGTAGTTCACTAAACTACAGAGGATGTTGTCCAGCCCTGCTACAGTAGTTCACTAAACTACAGAGGATGTTGTCCAGCCCTGCTACAGTAGTTCACTAAACTACAGAGGATGTTGTCCAGCCCTGCTACAGTAGTTCACAAAACTACAGAGCATGTTGTCCAGCCCTGCTACAGTAGTTCACTAAACTACAGAGCATGTTGTCCAGCCCTGCTACAGTAGTTCACTAAACTACAGAGGATGTTGTCCAGCCCTGCTACAGTAGTTCACTAAACTACAGAGCATGTTGTCCAGCCCTGCTACAGTAGTTCACTAAACTACAGAGGATGTTGTCCAGCCCTGATACAGTAGTTCACTAAACTACAGAGGATGTTGTCCAGCCCTGATACAGTAGTTCACTAAACTACAGAGCATGTTGTCCAGCCCTGATACAGTAGTTCACTAAACTACAGAGGATGTTGTCCAGCCCTGATACAGTAGTTCACTAAACTACAGAGGATGTTGTCCAGCCCTGCTACAGTAGTTCACTAAACTACAGAGCATGTTGTCCAGCCCTGCTACAGTAGTTCACTAAACTACAGAGGATGTTGTCCAGCCCCGCTACAGTAGTTCACTAAACTACAGAGGATGTTGTCCAGCCCTGCTACAGTAGTTCACTAAACTACAGAGGATGTTGTCCTGCCCTGCTACAGTAGTTCACTAAACTACAGAGGATGTTGTCCAGCCCTGCTACAGTAGTTCACTAAACTACAGAGGATGTTGTCCTGCCCTGCTATAGTAGTTCACTAAACTACAGAGGATGTTGTCCAGCCCTGCTACAGTAGTTCACTAAACTACAGAGCATGTTGTCCAGCCCCGCTACAGTAGTTCACTAAACTACAGAGGATGTTGTCCAGCCCTGATACAGTAGTTCACTAAACTACAGAGGATGTTGTCCAGCCCTGATACAGTAGTTCACTAAACTACAGAGCATGTTGTCCAGCCCTGATACAGTAGTTCACTAAACTACAGAGGATGTTGTCCAGCCCTGATACAGTAGTTCACTAAACTACAGAGGATGTTGTCCAGCCCTGCTACAGTAGTTCACTAAACTACAGAGCATGTTGTCCAGCCCTGCTACAGTAGTTCACTAAACTACAGAGGATGTTGTCCTGCCCTGCTACAGTAGTTCACTAAACTACAGAGCATGTTGTCCAGCCCTGCTACAGTAGTTCACTAAACTACAGAGGATGTTGTCCAGCCCTGCTACAGTAGTTCACTAAACTACAGAGGATGTTGTCCAGCCCTGCTACAGTAGTTCACTAAACTACAGAGGATGTTGTCCAGCCCTGCTACAGTAGTTCACTAAACTACAGAGGATGTTGTCCAGCCCTGCTACAGTAGTTCAGTAAACTACAGAGCATGTTGTCCAGCCCTGCTACAGTAGTTCACTAAACTACAGAAGATGTTGTCCAGCCCTGATACAGTAGTTCACTAAACTACAGAGGATGTTGTCCAGCCCTGATACAGTAGTTCACTAAACTACAGAGCATGTTGTCCAGCCCTGATACAGTAGTTCACTAAACTACAGAGGATGTTGTCCAGCCCTGATACAGTAGTTCACTAAACTACAGAGGATGTTGTCCAGCCCTGCTACAGTAGTTCACTAAACTACAGAGCATGTTGTCCAGCCCTGCTACAGTAGTTCACTAAACTACAGAGGATGTTGTCCAGCCCCGCTACAGTAGTTCACTAAACTACAGAGGATGTTGTCCAGCCCTGCTACAGTAGTTCACTAAACTACAGAGGATGTTGTCCTGCCCTGCTACAGTAGTTCACTAAACTACAGAGGATGTTGTCCAGCCCTGCTACAGTAGTTCACTAAACTACAGAGGATGTTGTCCTGCCCTGCTATAGTAGTTCACTAAACTACAGAGGATGTTGTCCAGCCCTGCTACAGTAGTTCACTAAACTACAGAGCATGTTGTCCAGCCCCGCTACAGTAGTTCACTAAACTACAGAGGATGTTGTCCAGCCCTGATACAGTAGTTCACTAAACTACAGAGGATGTTGTCCAGCCCTGATACAGTAGTTCACTAAACTACAGAGCATGTTGTCCAGCCCTGATACAGTAGTTCACTAAACTACAGAGGATGTTGTCCAGCCCTGATACAGTAGTTCACTAAACTACAGAGGATGTTGTCCTGCCCTGCTACAGTAGTTCATTAAACTACAGAGGATGTTGTCCAGCCCTGCTACAGTAGTTCACTAAACTACAGAGGATGTTGTCCAGCCCTGCTACAGTAGTTCACTAAACTACAGAGGATGTTGTCCAGCCCTGCTACAGTAGTTCACTAAACTACAGATGATGTTGTCCAGCCCTGCTACAGTAGTTCACTAAACTACAGAGGATGTTGTCCAGCCCTGCTACAGTAGTTCACTAAACTACAGAGGATGTTGTCCTGCCCTGCTATAGTAGTTCACTAAACTACAGAGGATGTTGTCCAGCCCTGCTACAGTAGTTCACTAAACTACAGAGCATGTTGTCCAGCCCTGCTATAGTAGTTCACTAAACTACAGAGCATGTTGTCCAGCCCTGCTACAGTAGTTCACTAAACTACAGAGGATGTTGTCCAGCCCTGCTACAGTAGTTCACTAAACTACAGAGCATGTTGTCCAGCCCTGCTACAGTAGTTCACTAAACTACAGAGCATGTTGTCCAGCCCTGCTACAGTAGTTCACTAAACTACAGAGGATGTTGTCCAGCCCTGCTACAGTAGTTCACTAAACTACAGAGGATGTTGTCCAGCCCTGCTACAGTAGTTCACTAAACTACAGAGGATGTTGTCCTGCCCTGCTACAGTAGTTCACTAAACTACAGAGGATATTGTCCAGCCCTGCTACAGTAGTTCACTAAACTACAGAGCATGTTGTCCAGCCCTGCTATAGTAGTTCACTAAACTACAGAGCATGTTGTCCAGCCCTGCTACAGTAGTTCACTAAACTACAGAGGATGTTGTCCAGCCCTGCTACAGTAGTTCACTAAACTACAGAGCATGTTGTCCAGCCCTGCTACAGTAGTTCACTAAACTACAGAGCATGTTGTCCAGCCCTGCTACAGTAGTTCACTAAACTACAGAGGATGTTGTCCAGCCATGCTACAGTAGTTCACTAAACTACAGAGCATGTTCTCCAGCCCTGCTACAGTAGTTCACTAAACTACAGAGCATGTTGTCCAGCCCTGCTACAGTAGTTCACTAAACTACAGAGGATGTTGTCCAGCCCTGCTACAGTAGTTCACTAAACTACAGAGGATGTTGTCCAGCCCTGCTACAGTAGTTCACTAAACTACAGAGCATGTTGTCCAGCCCTGCTACAGTAGTTCACTAAACTACAGAGGATGTTGTCCAGCCCCGCTACAGTAGTTCACTAAACTACAGAGGATGTTGTCCAGCCCTGCTACAGTAGTTCACTAAACTACAGAGGATGTTGTCCTGCCCTGCTACAGTAGTTCACTAAACTACAGAGGATGTTGTCCAGCCCTGCTACAGTAGTTCACTAAACTACAGAGGATGTTGTCCTGCCCTGCTATAGTAGTTCACTAAACTACAGAGGATGTTGTCCAGCCCTGCTACAGTAGTTCACTAAACTACAGAGCATGTTGTCCAGCCCCGCTACAGTAGTTCACTAAACTACAGAGGATGTTGTCCAGCCCTGATACAGTAGTTCACTAAACTACAGAGGATGTTGTCCAGCCCTGATACAGTAGTTCACTAAACTACAGAGCATGTTGTCCAGCCCTGATACAGTAGTTCACTAAACTACAGAGGATGTTGTCCAGCCCTGATACAGTAGTTCACTAAACTACAGAGGATGTTGTCCAGCCCTGCTACAGTAGTTCACTAAACTACAGAGCATGTTGTCCAGCCCTGCTACAGTAGTTCACTAAACTACAGAGGATGTTGTCCTGCCCTGCTACAGTAGTTCACTAAACTACAGAGCATGTTGTCCAGCCCTGCTACAGTAGTTCACTAAACTACAGAGGATGTTGTCCAGTCCTGCTACAGTAGTTCACTAAACTACAGAGGATGTTGTCCAGCCCTGCTACAGTAGTTCACTAAACTACAGAGGATGTTGTCCAGCCCTGCTACAGTAGTTCACTAAACTACAGAGGATGTTGTCCAGCCCTGCTACAGTAGTTCAGTAAACTACAGAGCATGTTGTCCAGCCCTGCTACAGTAGTTCACTAAACTACAGAAGATGTTGTCCAGCCCTGATACAGTAGTTCACTAAACTACAGAGGATGTTGTCCAGCCCTGATACAGTAGTTCACTAAACTACAGAGCATGTTGTCCAGCCCTGATACAGTAGTTCACTAAACTACAGAGGGTTTTGTCCAGCCCTGATACAGTAGTTCACTAAACTACAGAGGATGTTGTCCAGCCCTGCTACAGTAGTTCACTAAACTACAGAGCATGTTGTCCAGCCCTGCTACAGTAGTTCACTAAACTACAGAGGATGTTGTCCAGCCCCGCTACAGTAGTTCACTAAACTACAGAGGATGTTGTCCAGCCCTGCTACAGTAGTTCACTAAACTACAGAGGATGTTGTCCTGCCCTGCTACAGTAGTTCACTAAACTACAGAGGATGTTGTCCAGCCCTGCTACAGTAGTTCACTAAACTACAGAGGATGTTGTCCTGCCCTGCTATAGTAGTTCACTAAACTACAGAGGATGTTGTCCAGCCCTGCTACAGTAGTTCACTAAACTACAGAGCATGTTGTCCAGCCCCGCTACAGTAGTTCACTAAACTACAGAGGATGTTGTCCAGCCCTGATACAGTAGTTCACTAAACTACAGAGGATGTTGTCCTGCCCTGCTACAGTAGTTCATTAAACTACAGAGGATGTTGTCCAGCCCTGCTACAGTAGTTCACTAAACTACAGAGGATGTTGTCCAGCCCTGCTACAGTAGTTCACTAAACTACAGAGGATGTTGTCCAGCCCTGCTACAGTAGTTCACTAAACTACAGAGGATGTTGTCCAGCCCTGATACAGTAGTTCACTAAACTACAGAGGATGTTGTCCTGCCCTGCTACAGTAGTTCATTAAACTACAGAGGATGTTGTCCAGCCCTGCTACAGTAGTTCACTAAACTACAGAGGATGTTGTCCAGCCCTGCTACAGTAGTTCACTAAACTACAGAGGATGTTGTCCAGCCCTGATACAGTAGTTCACTAAACTACAGAGGATGTTGTCCTGCCCTGCTACAGTAGTTCATTAAACTACAGAGGATGTTGTCCAGCCCTGCTACAGTAGTTCACTAAACTACAGAGGATGTTGTCCAGCCCTGCTACAGTAGTTCACTAAACTACAGAGGATGTTGTCCAGCCCTGCTACAGTAGTTCACTAAACTACAGAGGATGTTGTCCAGCCCTGCTACAGTAGTTCACTAAACTACAGAGGATGTTGTCCAGCCCTGCTACAGTAGTTCACTAAACTACAGAGGATGTTGTCCTGCCCTGCTATAGTAGTTCACTAAACTACAGAGGATGTTGTCCAGCCCTGCTACAGTAGTTCACTAAACTACAGAGCATGTTGTCCAGCCCTGCTATAGTAGTTCACTAAACTACAGAGCATGTTGTCCAGCCCTGCTACAGTAGTTCACTAAACTACAGAGGATGTTGTCCAGCCCTGCTACAGTAGTTCACTAAACTACAGAGCATGTTGTCCAGCCCTGCTACAGTAGTTCACTAAACTACAGAGCATGTTGTCCAGCCCTGCTACAGTAGTTCACTAAACTACAGAGGATGTTGTCCAGCCCTGCTACAGTAGTTCACTAAACTACAGAGGATGTTGTCCAGCCCTGCTACAGTAGTTCACTAAACTACAGAGGATGTTGTCCTGCCCTGCTACAGTAGTTCACTAAACTACAGAGGATATTGTCCAGCCCTGCTACAGTAGTTCACTAAACTACAGAGCATGTTGTCCAGCCCTGCTATAGTAGTTCACTAAACTACAGAGCATGTTGTCCAGCCCTGCTACAGTAGTTCACTAAACTACAGAGGATGTTGTCCAGCCCTGCTACAGTAGTTCACTAAACTACAGAGGATGTTGTCCTGCCCTGCTACAGTAGTTCACTAAACTACAGAGCATGTTGTCCAGCCCTGCTACAGTAGTTCACTAAACTACAGAGCATGTTGTCCAGCCCTGCTACAGTAGTTCACTAAACTACAGAGCATGTTGTCCAGCCCTGCTACAGTAGTTCACTAAACTACAGAGGATGTTGTCCAGCCCTGCTACAGTAGTTCACTAAACTACAGAGCATGTTCTCCAGCCCTGCTACAGTAGTTCACTAAACTACAGAGGATGTTGTCCATTGAAGTTGTTGTCTCCGGCTCTTTTGATATCAGATTCACAAGGTTTGTGGTAGTTTAACGGGTTTCATGCACCTTAGACTAGGAGTGTTTCTAATTCACACCCCAGCCTGATAGTCACAGCACTGATGAAAAGGGAAGCTATCTATAATAATTACAATGTTGTCATAGCCTACGAATAGGACCTAGAGGTTTACCTGACCAGGTCATCAGGAAAAACTCCAGGCCCCAGAAAAGACACATACTAATTTTGCCACAATTTGTATTTATTTATTTTACCTTTATTTAACTAGGCAAGTCAGTTAAGAACAAATTCTTATTTTCAATGGCGGCCTAGGAACAGTGGGTTATCTGCCTTGTTCAGGGGCAGAACAACAGATTTGTACCTCAGGGATTTGAACTTGCAACCTTTCGTTTACTAGTCCAATGCTCTAACCACTACGCTACCCTGCCGCCCCACCACATTTTGAACATGTGGTGCCAACACTGACCAGGGATATTCAACTCTGACCCAACGAGGTCTGGAATACTGCTGGTTTTCTGTTCTACCTGATCATTCATTTCACCCACCTGGTGTCCCAGGTGTAAATAAGTCCCTGATTAGAGGGCAACAATGGAGAGAAAACAAGGCGTGGAACTGTCTTTGAGGTCCAGATTTGAGTTTGAGGGCCATATACTGAAAACATACCTTCAGTGCCAGAAAATACACTATCAAGCGAGGTAATGAAGCTATTTTTATCTACACTAAAACATGGTGGAAACAGGAGAAGAAGAGACAGAGACGACACCAGATCACACGTAAAGACAACAGAATACTGCTGTTTCTTCATGGTGGAAACAGGAGAAGAAGAGACAGAGACAGAGACAGAGACAGAGACAGAGACAGAGACAGAGACAGAGACAACACCAGATCACACGTAAAGACAACAGAATACTGCTGTTTCAACATGGTGGAAACAGGAGAAGAAGAGACAGAGATGACACCAGATCACACGTAAAGACAACAGAATACTGCTGTTTCTTCATGGTGGAAACAGGAGAAGAAGAGACAGAGACAGAGACAGAGACAGAGACAGAGACAGAGACAGAGACGACACCAGATCACACGTAAAGACAACAGAATACTGCTGTTTCAACATGGTGGAAACAGGAGGAGAAGAGACAGAGACAGAGACAGAGACAGAGACAACACCAGATCACACGTAAAGACAACAGAATACTGCTGTTTCTTCATTTTCACCTCAATGAGTCTCTCCCACATGCTGTTCTGTCAGATCAGATATAGGATCGAGCACTTGATCTAAAGCTAGTTCGGAAGCTTCCATCACGCCTGCGGGCTGCGGCTGTGACGTCAACATAGCCTTCTTACTGCAATACTGCACATATACACAATGTCTGAACAGGGCACCACCGTTATTCACTGACCAGTACTCCTCTCCCCCACTCCCCATGCCCAGTACTCCTCTCCTCTCCATCTCCTCTCCCCACCCCTCCTCGCCTCCTCTCCTCCACCCCTCCTCTCCCCAACTGCACAGCATGCCTACACAGCAACTTTCCTGTTACAATCGTCAATATGCATGTCCGCTCGTCCAAGCATGGAGAAATCGAGGGAGAGAAACAGGAGAGAGAAGGAGGAGAGAGATGGAGAGAGATAGAGACGGAGAAAGGAAGAGGAGGATGAGGAGAGGAGGGAAGAGGGGAGGAGGATGAGGAGAGGAGGGAAGAGGGGAGGAGGATGAGGAGAGGAGGGAAGAGGGGAGGAGGATGAGGAGAGGAGGGAAGAGGGGAGGAGGATGAGGAGAGGAGGGAAGAGGGGAGGAGGATGAGGAGAGGAGGGAAGAGGGGCAAAGGAGGATGAGGAGAGGAGGGAAGAGGGGAGGAGGGAAGAGGGGAGGAGGATGAGGAGGGAAGAGGGGCAAAGGAGGATGAGGAAAGGAGGGAAGAGGGGAGGAGGATGAGGAGAGGAGAGAAGAGGGGAGGTGGATGAGGAGAGGAGGGAAGAGGGGAGGAGGATGAGGAGAGGAGAGAAGAGGGGAGGAGGATGAGGAGAGGAGGGAAGAGGGGAGGAGGATGAGGAGAGGATGGAAGAGGGGAGGAGGATGAGGAGAGGAGAGAAGAGGGGAGGAGGATGAGGAGAGGAGAGAAGAGGGGAGGAGGATGAGGAGAGGAGGGAAGAGGGGAGGAGGATGAGGAGAGAAGAGGGGAGGAGGATGAGGAGAGGATGGAAGAGGGGAGGAGGATGAGGAGAGGAGGGAAGAGGGGGAGAAATTAAGGGAATTATTAATAGTTCATTTGAGTGAGGAGATATGAATGAATATTTACTGAGTCTCTCTCATTCTCTCTGTCTCTCTCTCATCTCTCTCTCCCATCTATCTGTCCCATCTCTCTCTCTCATCTCTCTCTCTCTTTCACACACACAGCTGAATAAACACATTGGAAACAAACATAGGCTGAGTCCCAGATGGAACACTATATCACATATATTCACATTATACTTGACCCCTGGAAACTCAATCTACCCTGCACAGAAACAAGACCACGTATCTCTGGTTGACTGGTCCTGACTCAGAACTATGAATGGAGAGAGGTACAGGTCAATAAGAACATGTAAAAGGTAACATTTATGTAAGGATATATTTAGTCCACTACCACCGAATGGAAACTAGGCTTGGTCAGTATCCAGATTTTCATATAGTCATCTTTGTCCTTCTCTCAAATCACATCAAATCATATTTTATTGTTTACATACAAATGGTTAGCAGATGTTAATGAGAGAGTAGCCGAAATACTTGTGCGTCTAGTTCCGTCAGTGCAGTAATATCTAACAAGTAATCTAACAAATTCACAACAACTACCTTATACACACAAATGTAAAGGGATGAATAAGAATATGTAGATATAAATATATGGATGAGCGATGGCAATGCGGCATAGGCAAGATGCAGTAGATGGTATAGAGTACAGTATATACATATGAGATGAGTAATGTAGGGTATGTAGACATTATTAAAAAGTGGCGTTATATAAAGTGACTAGTGATACATTTATTAAATCCATTTATTAAAGTGGCCAGAGATTTGAGTCTGTATTTGATAAAAGCCACTCTGTGCTAGTGATGGCTGTTTAACAGTCTGATGGCCTTGAGATAGAAGCTGTTTTTCAGTCTCTCGGTCCCAGCTTTGATGCACCTGTACTGACCTCGCCTTCTGGATGATAGCGGGGTGAACAGGCAGTGGCTCGGGTGGTTGAATTGGCGCTTAGGTTGAATTGGCGCTGATGCGCCTTCTTCACGACGCTGTCTGTGTGGTTAGACCATTTCAGTTTGTCTGTGATGTGTACACCGAGGAACTTAAAACTTTCCACCCTCTCCACTGCTGTCCCGTCGATGTGGATAGGGGGGTGCTCCCTCTGCTGTTTCCTCAAGTCCACGATCATCTCCTTTGTCTTGTTGACGTTGAGTGAGAGGTTATTTTCCTGACACCACACTCTGAGGGCCCTCACCTCCTCCCTGTAGGCTGTCTCGTCGTTGTTGGTAATCAAGCCTACCACTGTAGTGTCGTCTGCAAACTTGATGATTGAGTTGGAGGCGTGCGTGGCCACGCAGTCGCGGGTGAACAGGGAGTACAGGAGAGGGCTGAGAACGCACCATTGTGGGGCCCCAGTGTTGAGGATCAGCGGGGTGGAGATTTTGTTTCCTACCCTCCCCACCTGGGGGCGGCCCGTCAGAAAGTCCAGGACCCAGTTGCACAGGGCGGGGTTCAGACCCAGGGCCCCGAGCTTAATGATGAGTTTGGAGGGTACTATGTTGTTGAATGCTGAGCTATAGTCAATGAACAGCATTCTGACATAGGTATTCCTCTTGTCCAGATATGATATCCCGGGATTTACGGTATTACCGGCTTAGTACACAAGGGAGCGCAAACCAAAACAGCCTCCACTCTTCTGGGAAGGCTTTCCACTAGATGTTGGAACATTGCTGAGGGGACTTGCTTCTATTCAGCCACAAGAGCATTAGTGAGGTCGGGCACTGATGTTGGGCGATGAGGCCTGACTCACAGTTGGTGTTCCAATTCATCACAAGGGTGTTCGATGGGGTTGAGGTCAGGGCTCTGTGCAGGCCAGTCAAGTTCTTCCACATCGATCTCGACAAATCATTTCTGTATGGACCTCGCTTTGTGCAAAGGGGCCAGAGCCTGGCGGCCCTATATACGCTCACTACCCAAGTTGCGTAGGGCCCCGCAAATAACGCAAGGGCCCCGCCTCCCCCTCGTGTCAAAGCGAGTGTCAACGTTTACAACTTGGATGACAGGACGAAGCGGAACTATCCTTCAGGTCACGAAAACAGAAGGAAAAAAAACACAATGAGAGTGAATTGCGGGAACAGCAATCAGGTAAACTTGTCTTCTCTCCTCTCCAAGTTTGATGTCAGCAAATAACAGTTAAGTTGATGTGCTGTAGCTGGGCAGTGCATCTCTTGGTCTGTCTGTCTGTCTTGCTAACCTAGCTGGGCAGTGCATCTCTTGGTCTGTCTGTCTGTCTTGCTAACCTAGCTGGGCAGTGCATCTCTTGGTCTGTCTTGCTAACCTAGCTGGGCAGTGCATCTCTTGGTCTGTCTTGCTAACCTAGCTGGGCAGTGCATCTCTTGGTCTGTCTGTCTTGCTAACCTAGCTGGGCAGTGCATCTCTTGGTCTGTCTTGCTAACCTAGCTGGGCAGTGCATCTCTTGGTCTGTCTGTCTTGCTAACCTAGCTGGGCAGTGCATCTCTTGGTCTGTCTGTCTTGCTAACCTAGCTGGGCAGTGCATCTCTTGGTCTGTCTGTCTTGCTAACCTAGCTGGGCAGTGCATCTCTTGGTCTGTCTGTCTTGCTAGCCTAGCTGGGCAGTGCATCTCTTGGTCTGTCTGTGTCTTGCTAACCTAGCTGGGCAGTGCATCTCTTGGTCTGTCTGTGTCTTTGCTTGCTTGCCAGCCACTTAAAGGGCTGTGTTCTGTGACTTTGTGACAAAAGTGAGAGTGAAAAACAACTATTTATTACGTTTGATAAACGCAAACGGGCAACGGTGTTTAGAAACTGCAGCTCGGGAAAAGATAACCGCGTCGCACGTAGACGAAATGAAACTCGCGCTTTCCAGCAGCAACCTCTGTGGGGACCATATATGGGCGTGACGGTACTCCTCATAGGGTTAGTGTTAACCCCTAACCCAACCTCTGTGGGGACCATATATGGGCGTGACGGTACTCCTCATAGGGTTAGTGTTAACCCCTAACCCATCCTCTGTGGGGACCATATATGGGCGTGACGGTACTCCTCATAGGGTTAGTGTTAACCCCTAACCCAACCTCTGTGGGGACCATATATGGGCGTGATGGTACTCCTCATAGGGTTAGTGTTAACCCCTAACCCAACCTCTGTGGGGACCATATATGGGCGTGATGGTACTCCTCATGGGCGCACATCATTTTAAATGATCTATCTAGTCTCTCAGTCAAGGTTTAGTTACAGCTCTGGACTAATTGATTTTGATAAATCAACAGGCAGCCTCAGCCAGTACTAACACAGACCCAGGTGAAATACAGCCAGCATCAGATACAAGCAGCTCAGACCCTAATAGAACAGCTGCTGCTCCACCAAATGACCCAGCAGATTGGCCCCCAGTCTTAACAGACTTTATGAGGACTGAGTTAGTGTGCAGAGGGCCAGTCAAACCAGGACTGGATTTTTCTTACCCCTAAAGACAAGTCTAGAAGAGGTTTCCATTCAGGCGTATTACAGAGAGAGCTGTCAAATGGGGAAAAGATTACCAGGAGCTGGCTTTCATACTCAAATCAAGTTTATTTAGCCCTTCGTACATCAGCTAATATCTCGAAGTGCTGTACAGAAACCCAGCCTAAAACCCCAAACAGCAAGCAATGCAGGTGTAGAAGCACGGCGGCTAGGAAAAACTCCCTAGAAAGGCCAAAACCTAGGAAGAAACCTAGAGAGGAACCAGACTATGAGGGGTGGCCAGTCCTCTTCTGGCTGAAAAACAACGCTGTGCATTGTTTCTGCTGTAAGCTCTTTTCTACAAAAAACTACAAAATAATAAAGGAAGGCGTGAATAACTGTTCAAATATCACCGCCATTTTGAAACACCATGTGGTTAGTCCTGAACACACAAACAATATGATTAAGTGGAGAGAACTTGATCTGCGCCTAAATCGGGGACAGACTCTTGACCAGATACAAATGACAGTTTTGGAGACTGAAAGAAAGAGATGGTGGGATGTCCTTACACGTTTAATGAGTATCACCCAGTCTCTGGCTGACAGAAAGAGATGGTGGGATGTCCTTACACGTTTAATGAGTATCACCCAGTCTCTGGCTGACAGAAAGAGATGGTGGGATGTCCTTACACGTTTAATGAGTATCACCCAGTCTCTGGCTGACAGAAAGAGATGGTGGGATGTCCTTACAGGTTTAATGAGTATCACCCAGTCTCTGGCTGACAGAAAGAGATGGTGGGATGTCCTTACAGGTTTAATGAGTATCACCCAGTCTCTGGCTGACAGAAAGAGATGGTGGGATGTCCTTACAGGTTTAATGAGTATCACCCAGTCTCTGGCTGACAGAAAGAGATGGTGGGATGTCCTTACAGGTTTAATGAGTATCACCCAGTCTCTGGCTGACAGAAAGAGATGGTGGGATGTCCTTACAGGTTTAATGAGTATCACCCAGTCTCTGGCTGACAGAAAGAGATGGTGGGATGTCCTTACAGGTTTAATGAGTATCACCCAGTCTCTGGCTGACAGAAAGAGATGGCAGGATGTCCTTACAGGTTTAATAAGTATCACCCAGTCTCTGGCTGACAGAAACCTAGCATTCAGGGGTTCATCAGACAAACTCTTCCAACCAGATAATGGAAACTTCCTAAAAAGAGGTTGAATTACTGGCAAAATTTGACCCCGTTATGGAAAATCATCTCTCGCAAAATTAAAGATGGAGAGACACATGCTCATTACCTTGGGAAGCGCATACAGAATGAGCTGATACAGATTGTGAGAGACAAGAATCTGAAAGCAATAGTGACTCAAGTAAGAGACTCAAAGTACTTCTCCATTATCTTGGACTGTACACCTGACATTAGTCACCAGGAGCAAATGTCCATTATTCTGAGAAGCGTGGCTTTATAAGGGAAAGCCAGAGATCAAGGAGCACTTCCTCGGGCTTTGTGAATGTTGAGGTTTACAACCGGCTTGAATCTGTCCACTGTCATTTTAGAAAAGCTGAACGAGCTGAAGATTCCATTTGAAGATTGCAAAGGGCAAAAGCTTATGATAATGGGGCCAACATGAAGGGCAAACACCAAGGAGTACAAGCCAGACTGCTCAATAAAAATCCCAGAGCCGTGTTCTTCCCATGTGGAGCTCATACTCGAAACCTTGTCATTGCAGATGCTGCCAAATCTTCAGTTTTTTTTGGGGGGGGGGGGGCATGTGCAAAAGCTCTTCACCTTCTTTTCAGCTGACACACAAAGATGGAGTGTTTTGAAGAAAACACGTGAACATAACCGTGAAGTCATGGAGTGACACAAGATGGGAGAGTAGGCTCCAAAGTGTTCATGCAATCAGGTATCAGGCTTCTGAGGTTCGAGAGGCATTACTGGAAGCCAGACAGACGATCAACGATCCTGTGGCCAAAGTGGAGGCACAAGCACTTGCAGAGGAAGTTGGATCCTACCGCTTCTTGATTTTCTGTGTCGTATGGTGTGAGATACTGACAATGACAAACAAGGTGAACAAACTCCTCTAATCTGCCTCAATGCAGTTGGATATCGCAGTGAATTTAATCTCAAATGCAAAAGGTCTCCCTCACTAGATACCGGGGAAACTGGATTCTCTGAGCCCCAGATAACAGCCAAAAGCATTTGTGAAGAAATTAATGTGGGGGCTGTTCTGAAAGAGAAGAGACTGAGAAACAGCAAGAGGCATTTCAGCTATGAGGCTCCTGATGAACCAGTGACTGACGCACTGAAAAACCTCTAAAGTCAACTACTTTCAACATTGTGGTCGACTCTGCCGTGACATCCATGGATGAGAGATTTGAAACACTCCAAATATGGAGTGCTGCTGAACTTCAGCACTGCCTCTCAGATGTCCCGTGAATCTTTAAAGGATCACTGCATTGGAAGTTGAAAACACTCTTAACATTCAGAGATGACTGTGACATCAGTGGAATGGATCTGGCACACGAGATTCAGAATTTACCTGATCTGCCATCAGATAAGACGACTGCCTTTGAGCTGCTTTCCTTTCTCTGTGAGAAAAAACACCGGAGGAACTCTATCCTAACCTTTTGGACAGCCCTGAGACTTGCAGTCACCCTACCAGGAACAGTGGCATCAGCAGAGAGGAGCTTTTCAAAATGAAAGCGCATCAGAAGCTACCTGAGGTCTTCCATGTCACAGGAACGTTTGAGTGGTCTGGTTATCATGAGTATAAATCACGACGTGGGGGAAACACGATGTCCCACGATGACATCATTGATGATTTTGCCTCAAGAAATTGCAGATTTTAATTCAAATATTCAAATGTTTACACACTTAGTAACATTTTAAGACTGTATGTCAGAAGTGCATTTGTGTATGTGACATACTTTCTCAATTTCTTCCAGACAGTCCAGAGAGACTGGTTCCCATGCTGATGCTGAAAATGCTCAGGCTGTAGAGGGAACCAAAGTTAATCACACAGCTGTATAGGTTTAATTTGACTATTTTAAGACATACAGTTGAAGTCGGAAGTTTACATACACTTAGGTTGGAGTCATTAAAACAAATTTTTCAACCATTCCACAAATGTCTTGTTTACAAACTATAGTTTTGTCAAGTCGGTTAGGACATCTACTTTGTGCAAGACACAAGTAATTTTTCCAACAATTGTTTACAGACAGATTATTTCACTGTATCACAATTCCAGTGTGTCAGAAGTTTACATACACTAAGTTGACTGTGCCTTTAAACAGCTTGGAAAATTCCAGAAAATGATGTCATGGCTTTAGAAGCTTCTGATATGCTAAATGACAACATTTGAGTCAATTGGAGGTGTACCTGTGGATGTATTTCAAGGCCTACCTTCAAACTCAGTGCCTTGACATCATGGGAAAATCAAAAAAATCAGCCAAGACCTAAGAAAGAAATGGTAGACCTCCACAAGTCTGGTTCATCCCTGGGAGCAATTTCCAAATGCTTGAAGGTTCCACGTTCATCTGTACAAACAATAGTACGAAAGTATAAACACCATGGGACCACGCAGCTGTCATACCGCTCAGGAAGGAGAAGCGTTCTGTCTCCTAGAGATGGACATACTTTGGTGCGAAAAGTGCAACTCAATCCCAGAACAACAGCAAAGACCCTGTGAAAATTCTGGAGGAAACAGGTACAAAAGTATCTATATCCACAGTAAAACGAGTCCTACATCGACATAACCTGAAAGGCCGCTCAGCGAGGAAGAAGCCACTGCTCCAAAACCGCCATAAAAAAGACAGACTACGGTTTTCAACTGCACATGGGGACAAAGATTGTACTTTTTGGAAAAATCTCCTCTGGTCTGATGAAACAAAAATATAACTGTTTGGCCATAATGTTCATTGTTATGTTTGGAGGAAAAAGAGGGAGGCTTGCAAGCCGAAGAACACCATCCCAACCGTGAAGCGCGGCAGCATCATGTTGTGGGGGTGCTTTGCTGCAGGAGGGACTGGTGCACTTCACAAAATAGATGGCATCATGGCGAGGGAAATTATGTGGATATATTGAAGAAACATCTCAAGACATCAGTCAGGAAGTTAAAGCTTGGTCGCAAATGGGTCTTCCAAATGGACATTGACCCCAAGCATACTTCCAAAGTTGTGGCAAAATGGCTTAAGGACAACGAAGTCAAGGATTCTGAAAAAAAATCCCTGACCTCAATCCTATAGAACATTTGTGGGAAAAACTGAAAAAGCGTGTACAATCAAGGAGGCCTACAAACCTGATTCAGTTACACCAGCTCTGTCAGGAGGAATGGGCCAAAATTCACCCAACTTATTGTGGGAAGCTTGTGGAAGGCTTCTCGAAACGTTTGAACCAAGTTAAACAATTTAATTTACTTAACAAGTTGCTACAAATATAACAATTTATTGAAAATCCATCTTGTGGCTATTTCTAAATACCCCAGTACATGGTATATACCGAGTCTAAAGACCACCTATCTCTGGTCGCCTGGTCCCTGAACCTACTGGAAACAAGACCACCTATCTCTGGTCGCCTGGTCCCTGAACCTACTGGAAACAAGACCATCTATCTCTGGTCGCCTGGTCCCTGAACCTACTGGAAACAAGACCATCTATCTCTGGTCGCCTGGTCCATACGCAGAACCATGAATGAAGGGAACAGAAGCCAGCTGCTATAGCAACAAGAGCAACATGTCATATACTACTATACTATAATATAGTCCAACTACATAGCAACATGTCATATACTACTATACTATAATATAGTCCCACTACATAGCAACATGTCAAATACTACTATACTATAATATAGTCCCAACTACATAGCAACATGTCAAATACTACTATACTATAATATAGTCCCACTACATAGCAACATGTCAAATACTATTATACTATAATATAGTCCCAACTACATAGCAACATGTCATATACTACTATACTATAATATAGTCCCACTACATAGCAACATGTCATATACTACTATACTATAATATAGTCCCACTACATAGCAACATGTCAAATACTACTATACTATAATATAGTCCCACTACATAGCAACATGTCAAATACTACTATACTATAATATAGTCCCACTACATAGCAACATGTCAAATACTAATATACTATAATATAGTCCAACTACATAGCAACATGTCAAATACTAATATACTATAATATAGACCCACTACAGACCAGCCTAAAGATGACCAGCCTGTCAGGTAGCCTTAATCCATCCTTTTTTCCTGATTTATGACCACTCTGTTTCTCTGGCCTCCATTGATTTAGTCACCCTAATTTTGACCATCCTACAAAGGTAAAAACTCCAATAACTTTAGAAGGGATTATGACAGAGACATGAGGTTTGGACCATTGGTTTTCTCAGAGGGGCCACAGACAAATCTGTAAATCAGGGACTGATTTAGCCCTCAGACACCAGATGGGTGAAATTAATTATCAGGTAAAACAGAAAACCAGCAGTATTCAGGACCTTGTCGGGTCAGAGTTGCTCGCGGGTTTTACACGTTTTGTCATAGGGTGTAGAGCAAATGTTGCATTTTTAAAGCAAGTTTGCTGCAATTCTACACATTTTGCCATGGTGGTGGTGAGAAGATTTTGCAATTTAATATCTATGGGGCGGCAGGTAGCCTAGTGATTAGAGTGTTGGACTTGTAACCGAAAGGTTGCAAGGTCGAATCCCTGAGCTGACAAGGTAAAAAACCCGTCCCTCTGCCCCTGAACAAGGCAGTTAACCCACTGTTCCTAGGCCGTCATTGAAAATAAGAATTTGTTCTAAACTGACTTTCCAAGTAAAATAAAAGTAAAAAAAACTCTACTTATTTTGCCATGTGACAGAGAAGAAAATGTGCTAATTTCCTGCAAATAGGGTGCAGAGAAATGTTTTCAGTTTCCAATATGATATCTGAGGGAGACTGACTAACAACATCAATTCCCCCCCCCCCCCCCCCCCCCCGGCCGGTAATTCAACCACGATAACAAGTTTATATAGCAGGCCGCTAAACTAACTTCGCAATCGAAAACCTTTTTAGCTGACGTGGGCTAATTGACTGACATAACAACAGTAAAAACCGAAGAACAACGAGACAGATATTTCACAGGATGTATAAAATGTGAAGCATCCGGGTTGGCGTTTCCACACACTACCAAATATGGTAGTGAGAGGAAGCCCACTGGCGGTCGGTGGGAGAAGATGAAACCAGATGGATTTTGGCTCAACATTCTGAAACATTTTCTCATCAATGACACAATTTGATCTCGATACAATTTTCTGTTCCCAAAACTAGAATCTGTGATGAACAGAATGGACAACGTTTTGTAGACTTTACCCTTTGTGCGTGTGGACGGGGCTCGGACAACGTTTTGTAGACTTTACCCTTTGTGCGTGTGGACGGGGCTCGGACAACGTTTTATAGACTTTACCCTTTGTGCGTGTGGACGGGGCTCGGACAACGTTTTGTAGACTTTACCCTTTGTGCGTGTGGACGGGGCTCGGACAACGTTTTGTAGACTTTACCCTTTGTGCGTGTGGACGGGGCTCTAAGCTAACATATGGAATTGTTTTCAGATGGTCATTCCATGGATCATTTAGCTATTGGATTATAATTTTACAACCCCTTAAGGTATATATATATATATATTTTTTTTTACAAAAGTATTGGATGAAAGACTGAATTTGGCATTGCTGCTATTACCCAATAGACCAATAGAAACGAATTGAACAACAGATAGTCACAACATGGATTTTGAGGTTAGGGGTAAGACAGAGAGGGATAAAGAGAGGGAGAGAGGGATAAAGAGAGGGAGAGAGGAAGAGAGAGAGGAAGAGAGGGAGAGAGGGATAAAGAGAGGGAGAGAGGAAGAGAGAGAGGGAGAGAGGGAGAGAGGGATAAAGAGAGGGAGAGAGGAAGAGAGAGAGGAAGAGAGGGAGAGAGGGATAAAGAGAGGGAGAGAGGAAGAGAGAGAGGAAGAGAGGGAGAGAGGGATAAAGAGAGGGAGAGAGGAAGAGAGAGAGGAAGAGAGGGAGAGAGGGATAAAGAGAGGGAGAGAGGAAGAGAGAGAGGAAGAGAGGGAGAGAGGGATAAAGAGAGGGAGAATGGGATAGAGGAAGAGAGGAAGAGAGGGAGAGAGGGAGAGAGGAAGAAAGGAAGAGAGGGAGAGAGGAAGAGAGGGATAGAGGGAGAAAGAGAGGGAGAAAGGGAGAGAGGGAGAGAGGGATAAAGAGAGGGAGAGAGAGAGGGAGGGAGAGAGGGAGAGAGAGAGGGATAAAGAGAGGGAGAGGGATAAAGAGAGGGAGAGAGGGAGAGAGAGAGAGGGATAAAGAGAGGGAGAGAGGGAGAAAGGGAGTGAGGGACAGAGGAAGAGAGGGAGAAAGGGAGAGAGGAAGAGAGGGATAGAGGGATAAAGAGAGGGAGAGAGGGAGAAAGGGAGAGGAAGAGAGGAAGAAAGGGAGAGATGGAGAAAGGGAGAGAGGAAGAAAGGGAGAAAGAGAGGGAGAGAGGAAGAGAGGGAGAAAGAGAGAGAGATGGCCCTGGCAGTAAACCCCAAAAATACTAAAATAATGATTTTCCAGAGAAGATCCAGATCTCAGGGTATTAGACCAAAGTTCTCAACTGGTACAAAATATATATAGTACTGCACACACTACAATTACTGAGGTTTATATATATATAGTACTGCACACACTACAATTACTGAGGTTTAATATATATAGTACTGCACACACTACAATTACTGAGGTTTAATATATAGAGTACTGTACACACTACAATTACTGAGGTTTATATATATATAGTACTGCACACACTACAATTACTGAGGTTTAATATATATAGTACTGTACACACTACAATTACTGAGGTTTAATATATATAGTACTGTACACACTACAATTACTGAGGTTTAATATATATAGTACTGTACACACTACAATTACTGAGGTTTAAATATAAGCTCAACTGGACACCTTAATGAGGCAGTGAATGAACTGAGAGAGAAAGCACGCAGGGCATTCTACGCCATTAAAAAGCAAATTCAAATTGAAATACCTATTACAATTTGGCTAAAACTAATTGAATGTGTCATTGAACCAATTGCACTTCATGGCAGCGAGGTGAGGGGTCCACTTGTAAAACAAGATTTCATCAAATGGGACAAACACCCCATTGAAACCCTGCATGCAGAGTTCTGTAAGATTCTCCTACATGTCCAGAGGAAAACTACAAACAATGCATGCAGGGCAGAATTAGGCCAATATCCACTAATAATAAAAACTCAAAAAATAGTTAAGTTTTGGAAATATCTAAATTACAGTGACCCCCTCTCATATCATTACCAAGCCCTGCAATGCCAAGAGCTGAGCAAAGAAAAGAGTCCCCTCAACCAGCTGGTCCTGGGGCTGAGTTCACAAACCTGTTCTACTAACACACTGAAGCCTCAGGACCAGAACATCCAATCAATCAGAATAAACCAAATTACAACACAGTCAAAACAAAACTATATTGATTATTGGGAAACACAAGCACAAACACAAAGCAAAATGCAGTGCTGTCTGGCCGTAAAAATAAAAAAAATAAAAAAACAATTAGAGTGTAATTTCCCCAAATTTGAAACCCTTATTAGAGGTTTCAAAGACCTCTCTGATGAGAGTAGGCTACCCGTCCTGTTGGGGGAGGACGCAGAGAGCTGTGGGTTGGCAGCGCATTACATTGCTGCCTGTCATAAGATGAGGGACAGTGTCTGACAGACCAATCAACCTGCACATGTATGGCTATTTTGACCCTTGGTTATTGTTGTTACTGTTGTCTCGTTGACAATTTTGAATCTTATATTTTAATATTGTAAATATGCAAAGTAAGCTTTGGCAATATGTACATTGTTACGTAATGTCAATAAAGCAAATTGAATTGAGAGAGACAGACAGAGAGGGAGAGGGAGAGGGAGAGGGAGAGGGAGAGGGAGAGGGAGAGGGAGAGGGAGAGATGAAACAGAAACAGATGAAGTTTTGAATAGAGGTCAGGACTCAGAATGACACAGTGTCATGTGATCAACTTCAAATAGGATAAGAGGAGGATGATGATGTCATCCAGTCAGTGACTGTTATACAAGCAAACACACATACACACACACACACACACACACACAATTACAGACACACACACAGACACACAAAGACACATTTACAGACACACACACACACACACACACACACACACAAAGACACACATACACACACACACACAACGGCACACTTACAGACACACACACACACAGACACACACACACACAATTACAGACACACATACACACACACTAGTGTACTATACTACAAACAGGATGTCATTCCTAGTGCACTATAATACAAACAGGATGTCATTCCCTAGTGTACTATAATACAAACAGGATGTCATTCCCTAGTGCACTATAATACAAACAGGATGTCATTCCCTAGTGTACTATAATACAAACAGGATGTCATTCCTAGTGTGCTATAATACAAACAGGATGTCATTCCTAGTGTACTATAATACAAACAGGATGTCATTCCCTAGTGTACTATAATACAAACAGGATGTCATTCCCTAGTGTACTATAATACAAACAGGATGTCATTCCCTAGTGCACTATAATACAAACAGGATGTCATTCCCTAGTGTACTATAATACAAACAGGATGTCATTCCTAGTGTGCTATAATACAAACAGGATGTCATTCCTAGTGTACTATAATACAAACAGGATGTCATTCCCTAGTGTACTATAATACAAACAGGATGTCATTCCTAGTGTACTATAATACAAACAGGATGTCATTCCCTAGTGTACTATAATACAAACAGGATGTCATTCCCTAGTGCACTATAATACAAACAGGATGTCATTCCCTAGTGTACTATAATACAAACAGGATGTCATTCCCTAGTGTACTATAATACAAACAGGATGTCATTCCCGAGTGTACTATAATACAAACAGGATGTCATTCCCTAGTGTACTATAATACAAACAGGATGTCATTCCCTAGTGTACTATAATACAAACAGGATGTCATTCCCTAGTGTACTATAATACAAACATGATGTCATTCCCTAGTGTACTATAATACAAACAGGATGTCATTCCCTAGTGTACTATAATACAAACAGGATGTCATTCCCTAGTGTACTATAATACAAACAGGATGTCATTCCCTAGTGTACTATAATACAAACAGGATGTCATTCCCGAGTGTACTATAATACAAACAGGATGTCATTCCCTAGTGTACTATAATACAAACAGGATGTCATTCCCTAGTGTACTATAATACAAACAGGATGTCATTCCCTAGTGTACTATAATACAAACAGGATGTCATTCCCTAGTGTACTATAATACAAACAGGATGTCATTCCCTAGTGTACTATAATACAAACAGGATGTCATTCCTAGTGCACTATAATACAAACAGGATGTCATTCCCTAGTGTACTATAATACAAACAGGATGTCATTCCCTAGTGTACTATAATACAAACAGGATGTCATTCCCTATTGCACTATAATACAAACAGGATGTCATTCCCTAGTGTACTATAATACAAACAGGATGTCATTCCTAGTGTGCTATAATACAAACAGGATGTAATTCCCTAGTGTACTATAATACAAACAGGATGTCATTCCCTAGTGTACTATAATACAAACAGGATGTCATTCCTAGTGTGCTATAATACAAACAGGATGTAATTCCCTAGTGTACTATAATACAAACAGGATGTAATTCCCTAGTGTACTATAATACAAACAGGATGTCATTCCCTAGTGTACTATAATACAAACAGGATGTCATTCCCTAGTGTACTATAATACAAACAGGATGTCATTCCTAGTGTGCTATAATACAAACAGGATGTAATTCCCTAGTGTACTATAATACAAACAGGATGTCATTCCCTAGTGCACTATAATACAAACAGGATGTCATTCCTAGTGTGCTATAATACAAACAGGATGTAATTCCCTAGTGTACTATAATACAAACAGGATGTAATTCCCTAGTGTACTATAATACAAACAGGATGTCATTCCCTAGTGTACTATAATACAAACAGGATGTCATTCCCTAGTGTACTATAATACAAACAGGATGTCATTCCTAGTGTGCTATAATACAAACAGGATGTCATTCCCTAGTGTACTATAATACAAACAGGATGTCATTCCTAGTGTACTATAATACAAACAGGATGTCATTCCCTAGTGTACTATAATACAAACAGGATGTCATTCCTAGTGTACTATAATACAAACAGGATGTCATTCCTAGTGTGCTATAATACAAACAGGATGTCATTCCCTAGTGTACTATAATACAAACAGGATGTCATTCCCTAGTGCACTATAATACAAACAGGATGTCATTCCCTAGTGTACTATAATACAAACAGGATGTCATTCCCTAGTGCACTATAATACAAACAGGATGTCATTCCCTAGTGTACTATAATACAAACAGGATGTCATTCCCTAGTGTACTATAATACAAACATGATGTCATTCCCTAAAAAAAAGAAGTAGTGGTTTCCCAGGAGACGAAGTACATTACTAATCATAGAAGGAGTGGTTTCCCAGGAGACGAAGTACATTACTAATCATAGAAGGAGTGGTTTCCCAGGAGACGAAGTACATTACTAATCAGAGAAGGAGTGGTTTCCCAGGAGACGAAGTACATTACTAATCATAGAAGGAGTGGTTTCCCAGGAGACGAAGTACATTACTAATCGGAGGAGGAGTGGTTTCCCAGGAGACGAAGTACATTACTAATCAGAGAAGGAGTGGTTTCCCAGGAGACGAAGTACATTACTAATCAGAGGAGGAGTGGTTTCCCAGGAGACGAAGTACATTACTAATCAGAGAAGGAGTGGTTTCCCAGGAGACGAAGTACATTACTAATCAGAGAAG
>NC_092110.1:42582943-42617943 GCF_045679555.1 Salvelinus alpinus | reverse complement strand
CTCTCTCTCTTCTTCCCTCTCTCTCTTCTTCAATATCTCTGTTTATCTCTCTCTTCTTCCCTCTCTCTCTCTTCTTCAATATCTCTGTTTCTCTATCTCTCTCTTTTACCGTATATCTCTCTCTTTTACCCACTCTCTCTCTTCTTCAATATCTCTGTTTCTCTATCTCTCTATTTTACCCTCTACCTCTCTTTTATCCTCTATCTCTTCTTCCCTCTCTCTCTTCTTCCCTCTCTCTGTTTCTCTATCTCTCTTCTTTAATATCTCTGTCTGTCTGTCTCTATCTTTTACCCTCTATCTCGCTCTTCTTCCCTCTCTCTCTCTCTCTTCTCCCCTCTATCGCTCTCTCTCTTCCTCCCTCTCTCTCTCTTCCTCCCTCTCTCTCTATTCTTCCCTCTCTCTCTATTCCTCCCTCTCTCTCTCTATTCTTCCCTCTCTCTCTCTATTCTTCCCTCTATAAGTGTAGACCTTACTGTGAAATGCTTACTTACAAGCCCTTAACCAACAGTGCAGTTTAAGAAGGATTAAATATTTTCTTAACTCTTCTTAAACTTAAACTCTCTTCTTTTACAACACCCGACTGAAGAGTAGTCCAGGTGCCACAAAACTAGAGTCTGTAGGACCTGCCTTGTTGATAGCGTTGTTAAGAAGGTAGAAACTAGGGCCCGTAAGACCTGCCTTGTTGATAGTGTTGTTAAGAAGGTAGAAACTAGGGCCTGTAAGACCTGCCTTGTTGATAGTGTTGTTAAGAAGGTAGAAACTAGGGTCTGTAGGACCTGCCTTGTTGATAGTGTTGTTAAGAAGGTAGAGACTAGGGCCTGTAGGACCTGCCTTGTTGATAGTGTTGTTAAGAAGGTAGAGACTAGGGCCTGTAGGACCTGCCTTGTTGATAGTGTTGTTAAGAAGGTAGAAACTAGGGCCTGTAGGACCTGCCTTGTTGACAGTGTTGTTAAGAAGGTAGAAACTAGGGCCTGTAGGACCTGCCTTGTTGATAGTGTTGTTAAGAAGGTAGAGACTAGGGCCTGTAGGACCTGCCTTGTTGATAGTGCTGTTAAGAAGGTAGAGACTAGGGCCTGTAGGACCTGCCTTGTTGATAGTGTTGTTAAGAAGGCAGAGCAGCACTTTATTATGGACTGACTCCTCCCCATCTTAGCTACTGTTGTATCAATATGTTTTGACCATGACAGTTTACAATCTAGCGTTACTCCAAGCAGTTTAGTCACCTCAATTTGCCCAATTTCCACATTATGTATTCCAAGATTTAGTTGAGGTTTAGTGTTTCGTGAATGGTTTGTCCCAAATACAATGCTTTAAGTCTTAGAAATATTTAGTGCTAACTTATTCCTTGCCACTTACTCTGAAACTAACTGCAACTCTTTGTTAAGCGTTGCAGTAATTTCAGTCGCTGTAGTAGCTGACGTGTATAGTGTTGAGTCATCTGCATACATAGACACACAGGCTTTCATCAAAGCGGCAAGGAAAAAAGGAAAAGGCAATTCATTAGTAAAGACTGAAAAAAGTAATGGGCCTAAACAGCTGCCTTGCGGAATTCCTGATTCTACCTGGATTCTGTTTGAAAAGGCTTCCATTAAAGAACACCTTAGCATTCAGTCCTTATAAATTAAAATATATTATTGTAATACATTTTTCTTCTTGGTTTTAAAATAGCTTCAGACTAAACATTACTCACCCACTTGAGGGTGTTTGGTATTTTCAGGTTTCTGTTCTGCTTCTTTTTCTGATTGATGGTTCTAGCCATTCTAGTTAATTTTGTCTTTTGTTTCTGTTAGTCTTTAGTGACATTGATAGAAGTACAGTCTGCTGTCATTCTGATCTAAGAATATTACTCCTGCTTATTATGAAGAAAAAATACATCTGTTTAACTTTGTAAACTAAAGGTGTGTTTAGAATTATTTTTGTTGTATTAATGCTATTTAATCTCTCCTCAGACTAATATTATTCTGTTAGTCCTGTGGGTACCTTTGCCACTGTTCCACCCCTTGTGTATTGCGCTGTCATGGTGTATTTTCCTTGGGAATAAGACTCTTTGGTAGTAGGAATCCTTCCAGGTCATTTTGTGCAAAATCAGGATGTAGGTTTGGAGTTTTGATTTGTGAAGGTTATGTTGTGGAGGGTAGTATCGTTGTGGTGAAATCCAAGTCTATCCAACTCTAAAACATACTGAAAAATTCAGGAGCTGATCTCTCTCTCTCTCTCTCTCTCTCTCTCTCTCTCTCTCTCTCTCTCTCTCTCTCTCTCTCTCTCTCTCTCTCTCTCTCTCTCTCTCTCTCTCTCTCTCTCTCTCTCTCTCACTCTCTCATCTCTCTCTCTCTCTCTCTCTCTCTCTCTCTCTCATCTCTCTCTCTCTCTCTCTCTCTCTCTCTCTCTCTCTCTCTCTCGCATCTCTCGCATCTCTCTCTCTCTCCTCTCTCTCCTCTCTCCTCTCTCTCTCTCCTCTCTCTCTCTCTCTCGCATCTCTCTCTCTCCTCTCTCTCTCTCCTCTCTCTCTCATCTCTCTCTCTCTCTCTCTCTCTCTCTCTCTCTCTCTCTCTCTCTCTCTCTCTCTCACTCTCGCATCTCTCTCTCTCTCCTCTCTCTCTCTCATCTCTCTCTCTCTCTCTCTCTCTCTCTCTCTCTCTCTCTCTCGCATCTCTCTCTCTCTCCTCTCTCTCTCTCCTCTCTCTCTCATCTCTCTCTCTCTCACTCTCGCATCTCTCTCTCTCTCCTCTCTCTCTCTCTCTCTCATCTCTCTCTCTCTCTCTCTCTCTCTCTCTCTCTCTCTCTCTCTCCTCTCTCTCTCTCCTCTCTCTCTCACTCTCGCATCTCTCTCTCTCTCCTCTCTCTCTCTCGCATCTCTCTCTCTCTCCTCTCTCTCTCTCTCTCCTCTCTCTCTCTCATCTCTCTCTCTCTCTCTCTCTCTCTCATCTCTCTCTCTCTCCTCTCTCTCTCTCCTCTCTCTCTCATCTCTCTCTCTCATCTCTCTCTCTCATCTCTCTCTCTCTCATCTCTCTCTCTTGCTCTTTCTCTCTCATCTCTCTCGCTCTTCCTTTTTCTTTCTTGCTCTCTCTCTCTCTGTCCTCCCTCAGGTGTCATCTCCCCCTCTCATCCTTACCTCCTATTCAGTGACTAAATTCTCTGTCTAATTCCAGAGCTTCCTCCGCAGCCCCTGTGTGTGTGTCACGTCGTATCCTCCTTATACATCTGACACTTCCCTCCCACATGAGTCAACATTTTCTAAACTCAATATTGTCTCTCTCGCTGCACAGCAAAAAATACCATGCAAACACACACACACACACACACACACACACACACACACACACACACACACACACACACACACACACACACACACACACACACACACACACACACACACACACACACACACACACACACACACACACACACACACACACGCACACGCATAAACGCATGCACACATACACACACTGAAATTTCACAAAAGAGGCCATCTCTGAACACTCCATCCGTGACCACCAAATCCCTGAACACTCCAACCCTGAACACTCCAACCCTGAACACTCCAACCCTGAACACTCCAACCCTGAACACTCCAACCCTGAACACTCCAACCATGAACACTCCAACCCTGAACACTCCAACCATGAGCACTCCAACCATGAGCACTCCAACCTTGAACACTCCAACCCTGAACACTCCAACCCTGAACACTCCAACCCTGAACACTCCAACCCTGAACACTCCAACCATGAACACTGGGAACATGGACGTGTACAAACAGACCAGCTGTGACCTCCGTATGGCAATCAAGAGGTAAAACGACAGTTCAGTCGCAATTCAATGGTACAGAAATGAGACGTATGTGGCAGGGACTCCAGACAATCACGGATTACAAAAGGGAAAGCCAGACAGGTCGCAGACATTGACGCCTCGCTCCGAGACAACCTAAACACATTCTTCACCTGCTTCGAGGAAAACAACACAAAGCCGACCGATGCGGGCCCCTGCCGCTCACGAGGACTGTATGCTCCCGATCTCCGTAGCTGACTTGAGTATAGATATTTAACCGTGTTAACCCTCGCAAGGCTGCCGGCCCAGCTGGCATCCCAAGTCGTGTCCTCAGAGCATGTGCAGAACAGCTGGCTGGAATGTTTACGGACATATTCAATATCTTCCTGTCCCAGTATGTTGTCCCCACTTGCTATAAAATGTCCACCATCGTTCCTGTACCCAAGAAAGCGAAAGGAAACTGAACAAAATGACTACCACCCCGTAGCACTCACTTCTGTCATCATGAAATGTTTTGAGAGAATAGTTAAGCATCATATCCCCTTACCCGACACCTAAACACGCCCCCAACAGATCCACGGACGACGCAATCGCCATCGCACTGCACACTGCCCTATTCCACCTGAACAAGAAAATGACCTATGTAAGAATGCTGTTTATCGACTACAGCTCAGCGTTCAACACCATAGTGCTCATCATTAAGTTCGGGGCCCTGGGTCTAAACCCCGCCTTGTGCAACTGGGTCCTGGACTTCCTGACAGGCCGCCCCCGGGTGGTGAAGGTAAGCAACAACGCCTCGGTCACAGTGATCCTCAACACGTGGGCCCCACAAGGGTGCGTGCTCAGCCCCCTTCTGTGCTCCCTGTTCACCAATGACTGCGTGGCCACGCACAACTCCAACTCAATCATCAAGTTTGCTGACAACACAACAGTTATAGACCTGATTACCAACAATGATGAGACAGCCTTCAGGGAGGAGGTGAGGACCCTGGCGGAGTGGTGCCAGGAAAATAACCTCTCCCTCAACATCAACAAAATGAAGGAGCTGATCGTGGACTTCAGGAGACAGCAGAGAAAGCATGCCCTCATCTACATCGACGGGGCCGCAGGGGAGAGGGTCAAAAGCTTCAAGTTCCTCAGCGTTCACATCACTGAGGACCTGAAGTGGTCCCTTCACACCACCTCTTCAACCTCAGCAGGCTGAAGAAATGTGGCTTGGCCCCTAAGACACTCACGAACTTCTACAGATAAAACATTGAGAGCATTCTGTCGGGCTGTATCATCACCTGGTACAGCAATTGCACCACTCGGGGGCACACTACCTGTCCTCCAGGACATCTACAGCACCCAGTGCCAAGAAGATCATCAAGGACCTCAGCCACCCGAGCCACGGCCTGTTCACCCTGCTACCATCTAGAAGACAGAAACAGTACAGGTGCATCAAAGCTGGGACCGAGAGACAGAACAGCTTCTATCTCCATGCCAGCAGACGGTTAAATAGTCCCCACTAGCCGGCTTCCGCTCAGTACACTACCCTGAACCTTAGACACTGTTACTAGCCAGCTACCACCCGGTACTCAACATTGCACCTTAGAGACTGATGCACTTTCCCCACATTTTTGTGACATTACAGTCTTACTCTAAAATGTATTTTTTTAAATGTAATCCTCATCAATCTACACACAATCACCCCATAATGACAAAGCGAAAACAGGTTTTTCAAAAATTATACATTTTTGCAAATGTATAAAAAACAAAAAACTGAAATACCTTATTTACCTTTCGCAATGAGACCCAAAATGGAGATCAGGTGCATCCTGTTTACATTGATCATCCTTGAGATGTTTCTACAACTTGATTAGAGTCCACCTGTGGTAAATTCAATTGATTGGACATGATTTGGAAAGGCGCACACCTGTCTATATAAAGGTCCCACAGTTCACAGTGCATGTCAGAGCAAAAACCAAGTCATGAGGTCGAAGGAATTGTCAGTAGAGCTCCGAGACAGGATTTTGCTGAGGCACACATCTGGGGATGGGTACAACAATATTTCTCCAGCATTGAAAGTTCCCAAGAACACAGTGGCCTCCATCATTCTCAAATGGGAAAAGTTTGGAACCACCAAGACTTCATAGGAAGCCACTCCTCAGTAAAAGGCACATGACAGCCCGCTTGGAGTTGCCATAAGGCACCTAAAGGACTCTCAGACCATGAGAAACAAGATTCTCTGGTCTGATGAATCCAAGATTAAACTCTTTGGCCTGAATGACAAGTGTCACATCTGGAGGAAACCTGGCACCATCCCTACAGTGAAACATGGTGGTGGCAGCATCATGTTGAGGGGATGTTTTTCAGAGGCAGGAACTGGGTGACTAGTTAGGTTCGAGGAAAAGCTTAATGGAGCAAAGTACAGAGAGATCCTTGATGAAAACCTTCTACAGAGCGCTCAGGACCTCAGAATAGAGCGAAGGTTCACCTTCCAACAGGACAACAATTCTAAGCACACAGCCAAGACAACACAGGAGTGGTTTCGGGACAAGTCACTGAATGTCCATGAGTGGCCAAGCCAGAGCCCGAACCTGATCTAACATCCCTGGAGAGACATGAAAATAGCTGTGCAGCGATGCTCCCCATCCAACCTGATAGAGCTTGAGAGGATCTGTAGAGAAGAATGGGAGAAACTCACCAAATAGTGAGGGCCCCCATGTTAAGGATCAGCGTGGCGGATGTGTTGTTACCGACCCTTACCACATGGGGTCGGCCCAGGGAGGTGTTGAGTCCCAGGGTCTTTAGCTTAGTGATGAGCTTTGAGGGCACTATGGTGTTGAACGCTGAGCTGTAGTCAATGAATAGCATTCTCACATAGGTGTTCCTTTTGTCAAGGTGGGAAAGGGCGGTGTGGAGTGCAATAGAGATTGCATCATCTGTGGATCTGTTGGGGCGGTATGCATTTGGAGTGAGTCTAGGGTTTCTGAGATAATGGTGTTGATATGAGCCATGACCAGCCTTTCAAAGCACCTCATGGCTACGGACGTCGGTAGTCATTTAGGCAAGTTACCTTAGTGTTCTTGGGCACAGGGACTATGGTTGTCTGCTTGAAACATGTTGGTATTACAGACTCAGTTAACTTCATCGGGATATGGGGCAGCATTTCGACTTTGAACAAATTGCGTGCCCAAACGGAATTTCCTCCTACTCTGTCCCAGAAGGTAATACATGCATATTATTATTACTATTGTATAGAACACACTCTGAAGTTTCTAAAACTGTTTGAATCATTTCTGTAAGTATAACAGAACTCATTTGGCAGACAAAAACCTGAGAAGAGGTCAAAACAGGAAATGAGAACTCGATTTTCAAAACAGTGTCAAATGATACCCCTTCTAGTTATGGATAAGCAAACACTTCCTAGGGCTTCCACTAGATGTCACCCTCTTTAGATTTTAGTTATATGATTCTACTATAAAGGAGGGGCTCATAGGAGCTATTTTACTGAGTGGTCGTCAGAATCTTTCAGTCTCTTTTGGCGCGCTCACGAGAGAGAGTGCTCTCGTTCCAATGCTCTTTCTTCAGACAATGAAATTCTCCGGTTGGGTCCTTATTGATGATTAATGTAAAACACATACTAAATATGGATTGCATACATCATTTGACCTGTTTCTACAACCTGTAACGGAACTTTTTAAGTTTTTGTCTGAAGGGATTGCTCGTGCGTCATGAAAATGGATTCCTGGGCTGAACATGCTAACAACAAGTGGCTAAATGATGGGCTTTATGGAACTTTTCAGACATTTATTGTCGATCTGGGAATCCTGGGAGTGCCTTCTGATGAAGTTATTCGAAGGTAAGTGCATATTTATAGTGTTTTTGTAGCTTTTGTTGGCGACTATTTCTTTGGCTGGATTGTGCTCTGAGCGCCGTTCTCAGATTAATCTTTTTCCGTAAAGTTTATTTTGAAATCTGACACAGCGGTTGCATAGAGGATAAGTTTATCTTTAATTATGTGAATAACACTTGCATCTTTTATCAATGTTTATTATGAGTATTTCTGCAAAATCACCAGATGTTTTGGAATCAAAACATTACTGCACGTAACGCGCCAATGTAAACTGAGATTTTTTTAATATATATATATGCACATTATCGAAGAAAACATAAATGTATTGTGTAACATGATGTTATATGACTCATCTGATGAAGATGTTCAAAGGTTAGTGATTAATTTTATCTCTATTTGTGGGTTTTGTGAAAGCTACCTATGCTGTGAAAGAAATGTCTGTGCTTTTTTGGATTTGGTGGTGAGCTAACATAAATATATGTGGTGTTTTCGCTGTAAAACATTTTAGAAATCGGACATGTTGGCTGGATTCACAAGATGTTTATCTTTCATTTGCTGTATTGGACTTGTTAATGTGTGAAAGTTAAATATTTCTAAACAATATATATTTTTTTTTCAGTGGAATGTGGGGGGTCCTAGACAGGTCTGTTAAGAGAGTTGCCAGTTTGTCAGCGCATGCTCGGAGTACACGTCCTGGTAATCTGTCTGGCCCTGCAGTCTTGTGAATGTTGACCTTTTTCGGCTGAGGAGAGCGTGATCACACAGTCGTCCAGAACAGCTGATGCTCTCATGTATGTTTCAGTGTTACTTGCCTCGAAGCGAGCATATTTAGCTCATCTGGTAGGCTCGTGTCACTGGGCAGCTCTCGGCTGTGCTTCCCTTTGTAGTCTGTAATAGTTTGCAAGCCTTGCCACATACGACGAGCATCGGAGCCGGTGTAGTACAATTCGATCTTAGTCCTGTATTGATGCTTTGCCTGTTTGATGGTTCGTCGGAGGGCATAGCGCGATTTCTTGTAAGCTTCTGGGTTAGAGTCCCGCTCCTTGAAAGCGGCAGCTCCACCCTTTAGCTCAGTGCGAATGTTGCCTGTAATCCATGGCTTCTGTTTGGGGTATGTACGTACAGTCACTGTGGGGACGACGTCATCGATGTACTTATTGATGAAGCCAGTGACTGATGTGGTATACTCCTCAATGCCATCGGAAGAATCCCGGAACATATTCCAGTCTGTACTAGCAAAACTGTCCTGTAAATTAGCATCTGCTTCATCTGGCCACTTTTTTATAGACCAAGTCACTGGTGCTTCCTGCTTTCATTTTTGCTTGTAAGAAGCAATCAGGAAACTGTCTATACACACCATCCTATATAACTACTGTCTATACACACCATCCTATATAACTACTGTCTATACACACCATCCTATATAACTACTGTCTATACACACCATCCTATATAACTACTGTCTATACACACCATCCTATATAACTACTGTCTATACACACCATCCTATATAACTACTGTCTATACACACCATCCTATATAACTACTGTCTATACACACCATCCTATATAACTACTGTATATACACACCATTCTATATAACTACTGTCTATACATACCATCCTATATAACTACTGTCTATACACACCATCCTATTATAACTACTGTCTATACACACCATCCTATATAACTACTGTCTATACACACCATCCTATATAACTACGGTCTATACTGTCTATACACACCATCCTATATAACTACTGTCTATACACACCATCCTGTATAACTACTGTCTATACACACCATCCTATATAACTACTGTCTATACACACCATCCTATATAACTACTGTCTATACACACCATCCTATATAACTACTGTCTATACACACCATCCTATATAACTACTGTCTATACACACCATCCTATATAACTACTGTCTATACACACCATCCTATATAACTACTGTCTATACTGTCTATACACACCATCCTATATAACTACTGTCTATACTGTCTATACACACCATCCTGTCTATACTGTCTATACACACCATCCTATATAACTACTGTCTATACACACCATCCTATATAACTACTGTCTATACACACCATCCTATATAACTACTGTCTATACACACCATCCTATATAACTACTGTCTATACACACCATCCTATATAACTACTGTCTATACACACCTTTCTATTCATATGGTCAGGCCTGCTCCCTCTCCCCCTCCCTGGCGCTAAGGGGGCGTACAGGCAGCCCATCACACACCTGTCACCTTCGTTATCAGCACTTCAATGGACTCACCCGTTCTCCTTCACCTTTTGATTGCCTTCTCTATATCTGTCTGTTCCTCTGTTTCATCCCCGTGTCAGCATCAATGTCGTTATGTTTTTCATGTCCAGACGCTGTCCTGTTCTGTTTCATGTCGATTTATTAATTAAATGTTCACTCCCTGTACTAGCTTCTCGTCTCCAAGCGTCTGTCCTCACACATTCACTGTCCGTACCGTCTGTCCTTACACATTCACTGTCCATACCGTCTGTCCTTACACATCCACTGTCCATACCGTCTGTCCTTACACATTCACTGTCCATACCGTCTGTCCTTACACATTCACTGTCCATACCGTCTGTCCTTACACCATTCACTGTCCATACCGTCTGTCCTTACACATTCACTGTCCATACCGTCTGTCCTTACACATTCACTGTCCATACCGTCTATCCTTACACATTCACTGTCCATACCGTCTGTCCTTACACATTCACTGTCCATACCGTCTGTCCTTACACATTCACTGTCCATACCGTCTGTCCTTACACATTCACTGTCCATACCGTCTGTCCTTACACATTCACTGCCCATACCGTCTATCCTTACACATTCACTGTCCATACCGTCTGTCCTTACACATTCACTGTCCATACCGTCTGTCCTTACACATTCACTGTCCATACCGTCTGTCCTTACACACTCACTGTCCATACCGTCTGTCCTTACACATTCACTGTCCATACCGTCTGTCCTTACACACTCACTGTCCATACCGTCTGTCCTTACACATTCACTGTCCATACCGTCTGTCCTTACACATTCACTGTCCATACCGTCTGTCCTTACACACTCACTGTCCATACCGTCTGTCCTTACACATTCACTGTCCATACCGTCTATCCTTACACACTCACTGTCCATACCGTCTGTCCTTACACATTCACTGTCCATACCGTCTGTCCTTACACATTCACTGTCCATACCGTCTGTCCTTACACATTCACTGTCCATACCGTCTGTCCACACCATTCACTGTCCATACCATCTGTCCTTACACATTCACTGTCCATACCGTCTATACACACCATTCACATACATATAAATGTGTATCCCGAACTCTGGTCCGGAAGCTAATTTCCTACAATTCTATCCATTTTGCCATGTTTTTTTTATTGTACCGTGTATTTAAATACTGTATTCTCAACATATCTCATTCTAATAATTCTACTACTGTACATTCCATTTTAGTTACACTGTTTATACACACTACATATGTACTCTATGCTGGATTATTCACCTAGCTCACTCTAATATATCTACTGCTGAACATATCATTCTTAGCATATATTGTGTAAATTCATACGGTGTATATAGGTATAGATTGCATTTGAATTACAGTTACAGGGATATTTGGCTTGTTAATTGGATTCGTTCTGCATCGTTAGGAGCTAGTAACATAAGTATTTTACTGCACCCGCTTTAACATCTGCTAAACTGTGTACGTGACCAATAGACTTTGATTTGACACACACACACACACACACACACACACACACACACACACACACACACACACACACACACACACACACACACACACACACACACACACACACACACACACACACACACACACACACACACACACACACACACACACACAGCCCAGCTTGTGCCCAGGGCCACATCAGTGATGTTGCTATCACAGAACTATATACAGTGGGGAGAACAAGTATTTGATACACTGCCGATTTTGCAGGTTTTCCTACTTACAAAGCATGTAGAGGTCTGTAATTTTTATCATAGGTACACTTCAACTGTGAGAGACGGAATCTAAAACAAAAATCCAGAAAATCACATTGTATGATCTTTAAGGAAATTATTTGCATTTTATTGCATGACATAAGTATTTGATCACCTACCAACCAGTAAGAATTCCGGCTCTCACAGACCTGTTAGTTTTTCTTTAAGAAGCCCTCCTGTTCTCCACTCATTACCTGTATTAACTGCACCTGTTTGAACTCGTTACCTGTATAAAAGACACCTGTCCACACACTCAATCAAACAGACTCCAACCTCTCCACAATGGCCAAGACCAGAGAGCTGTGTAAGGACATCAGGGATAAAATTGTAGACCTGCACAAGGCTGGGATGGGCTACAGGACAATAGGCAAGCAGCTTGGTGAGAAGGCAACAACTGTTGGCGCAATTATTAGAAAATGGAAGAAGTTGAAGTTGACGGTCAATCACCCTCGGTCTGGGGCTCCATGCAAGATCTCACCTCGTGGGGCATCAATGATCATGAGGAAGGTGAGGGATCAGCCCAGAACTACACGGCAGGACCTGGTCAATGACCTGAAGAGAGCTGGGACCACAGTCTCAAAGAAAACCATTAGTAACACACTACGCCGCCATGGATTAAAATCCTGCAGCGCACGCAAGGTCCCCCTGCTCAAGCCAGCGCATGTCCAGGCCCGTCTGAAGTTTGCCAATGACCATCTGGATGATCCAGAGGAGGAATGGGAGAAGGTCATGTGGTCTGATGAGACAAAAATATAGCTTTTTGGTCTAAACTCCA
Organism: Salvelinus alpinus; assembly: GCF_045679555.1. Lineage (NCBI taxonomy): Eukaryota > Metazoa > Chordata > Actinopteri > Salmoniformes > Salmonidae > Salvelinus > Salvelinus alpinus. The sequence continues at coordinate 42,605,473 of NC_092110.1, read as the reverse complement.
CTCGCCGTGTTTGGAGGAAGAAGAAGGATGAGTACAACTCTAAGAACACCATCCCTACCGTGAAGCATGGAGGTGGAAACATCATTCTTTGGGGATGCTTTCCTGCAAAGGGGACAGGACGACTGCACCGTATTGAGGGGAGGATGGATGGGGCCATGTATCGCGAGATCTTGGCCAACAACCTCCTTCCCTCAGTAAGAGCATTGAAGATGGGTCGTGGCTGGGTCTTCCAGCAAGACAACGACCCGAAACACACAGCCAGGGCAACTAAGGAGTGGCTCTGTAAGAAGCATCTCAAGGTCTTGGAGTGGCCTAGCCAGTCTCCAGACCTGAACCCAATAGAATATCTTTGGAGGGAGCTGAAAGTCCGTATTGCCCAGCGACAGCCCCGAAACCTGAAGGATCTGGAGAAGGTCTGTATGGAGGAGTGGGCCAAACTCCCTGCTGCAGTGTGTGCAAACCTGGTCAAGAACTACAGGAAACGTATGATCTCTGTAAATGCAAACAAAGGTTTCTGTACCAAATATTAAGTTCTGCTTTTCTGATGTATCAAATACTTATGTCATGCAATAAAATGCTAATTAATTACTTAAAAATCATACAATGTGATTTTCTGGATTTTTGTTTTAGATTCCGTCTCTCACAGTTGAAGTGTACCTATGATAAAAATTACAGACCTCTACATGCTTTGTAAGTAGGAAAACCTGCAAAATCGGCAGTGTATCAAATACTTGTTCTCCCCACTGTATATCTTCTATGGTTTATAATACAATACAAAAAAAAAAAACTGGGACAGATAATAACACAATAACGCCTAATGACATCTGTGCATGCAATCGTAATCTGTGGATGCAATTTCCTAATTGAGTAGGGCTACTAATGGTTTTTCCATGTTTGATTTCAGAGCGGGGTGCGTGGGCTGAGGTTGGAGGAGAGCTGATGAGAGGAAAAGGGATTCTCTTCCTGGTGTTGTTGGAAGGAGAGCAAAGGGATAGATGAGAGCCTGAGCCAGAGAGGAGGAGAGGAGGGTTTGAGCCAGAGAGGAGGAGAGGAGGGTTTGAAAGGAGAGGAGGAGAGGAGGGTTTGAAAGGAGAGGAGGAGAGGAGAGCCTGAGCCAGAGAGGAGGAGAGGAGAGGAGGGTTTGAAAGGAGAGGAGGAGAGGAGAGCCTGAGCCAGAGAGGAGGAGATGAGAGCCTGAGCCAGAGAGGAGGAGATGAGGGTTTGAAAGGAGAGGAGGAGAGGAGGGTTTGAAAGGAGAGGAGGAGAAGAGGGTTTGAAAGGAGAGGAGGAGAGGAGGGTTTGAAAGGAGAGGAGGAGAAGAGGGTTTGAAAGGAGAGGAGGGTTTGAAAGGAGAGGAGGAGAGGAGGGTTTGAAAGTAGAGGAGAAGAAGAGGGTTTGAAAGGAGAGGAGGAGAGGAGGGTTTGAAAGGAGAGGAGGAGAAGAGGGTTTGAAAGGAGAGGAGGAGAGGAGGGTTTGAAAGTAGAGGAGGAGAGGAGGATTTGAAAGGAGAGGAGGGTTTGAAAGGAGAGGAGGAGAGGAGGGTTTGAAAGGAGAGGAGGAGAAGAGGGTTTGAAAGGAGAGGAGGAGAAGAGGGTTTGAAAGGAGAGGAGGAGAGGAGGGTTTGAAAGGAGAGGAGGAGAGGAGGGTTTGAAAGGAGAGGAGGAGAGGAAGGTTTGAAAGGAGAGGAGGAGAGGAGGGTTTGAAAGTAGAGGAGGAGAGGAGGGTTTGAAAGGAGAGGAGGGTTTGAAAGGAGAGGAGGGTTTGAAAGGAGAGGAGGAGAGGAGGGTTTGAAAGGAGAGGAGGAGAGGAGGGTTTGAAAGGAGAGGAGGAGAGGAGGGTTTGAAAGGAGAGGAGGAGAGGAGGGTTTGAAAGGAGAGGAGGAGAGGAGGGTTTGAAAGTAGAGGAGGAGAGGAGGGTTTGAAAGGAGAGGAGGAGAGGAGGGTTTGAAAGGAGAGGAGGAGAGGAGTGTTTGAAAGGAGAGGAGGAGAGGAGGGTTTGAAAGGAGAGGAGGAGAGGAGAGCCTGAGCCAGAGAGGAGGAGAGGAGGGTTTGAAAGGAGAGGAGGAGAGGAGGGTTTGAAAGGAGAGGAGGAGAGGAGGGTTTGAAAGGAGAGGAGGAGAAGAGGGTTTGAAAGGAGAGGAGGAGAGGAGGGTTTGAAAGGAGAGGAGAGGGGTGACGCACGCTGACTCTCTCTCCCTCCCTCCGGTGCTGACACATTTATTTTTCGGTGCTGGACAGTGTATGCCGCCGGGGGCAGCTCCTCTCTCCATCTCTCTCTCTCTATTATATATATATATACTGTATATTTCAAGAGCTTTGGACTGTAGTCATTGACAAAGTCTTGTTCTGTTCAATGTTCTCTACCTATTTAGTACTCTAAATACTCCAATTCATGTTGTTTAAAGTTCAAAATAATACATGATTCAAATTGCTGACACCATTCAAACGAATGAGGGTTCGGGAACTTTAAAGCCAATTACCTTTTAGAATCATCTTTTATAGTCCCAAACTCTCTATTTCTCTATCTATCTATCTATCTATCTATCTATCTATCTATCTATCTATCTATCTATCTATCTATCTATCTATCTATCTATCTATCTATCTATCTATCTCCCTTCTCTCTCTTCGTATTGACGCCGCTAAGGAAAGCTGAACTGCTACAGTCTCCTCTCCTAAAGTAAAGCTGTAATACTATCCACTGTTAAATGACCTTCAGGGATGAGCTGCGGCCGCCGAGGAAGTCAAGGACAACAAGCACCTAAAAAGGGAAGCAGAGCTGAGCACACTGGAGGGACTAGCTAACACACTGGAGGGACTAGCTAACACACTGGAGGGACTAGCTAGCACACTGGAGGGACTAGCTAACACACTGGAGGGACTAGCTAACACACTGGAGGGACTAGCTAACACACTGGAGGGACTAGCTAACACACTGGAGGGACTAGCTAACACACTGGAGGGACTAGCTAACACACTGGAGGGACTAGCTAACACACTGGAGGGACTAGCTAACACACTGGAGGGACTAGCTAACACACTGGAGGGACTAGCTAACACACTGGAGGGACTAGCTAACACACTGGAGGGACTAGCTAACACACTGGAGGGACTAGCTAGCACACTGGAGGGACTAGCTAGCACACTGGAGGGACTAGCTAACATACTGGAGGGACTAGCTAACACACTGGAGGGACTAGCTAACACACTGGAGGGACTAGCTAACACACTGGAGGGACTAGCTAACACACTGGAGGGACTAGCTAACACACTGGAGGGACTAGCTAACACACTGGAGGGACTAGCTAACACACTGGAGGGACTAGCTAACACACTGGAGGGACTAGCTAACACACTGGAGGGACTAGCTAACACACTGGAGGGACTAGCTAACACACTGGAGGGACTAGCTAACACACTGGAGGGACTAGCTAAAAACTGGAGGGACTAGCTAACACACTGGAGGGACTAGCTAACACACTGGAGGGACTAGCTAACACACTGGAGGGACTAGCTAACACACTGGAGGGACTAGCTAACACACTGGAGGGACTAGCTAACACACTGGAGGGACTAGCTAACACACTGGAGGGACTAGCTAACACACTGGAGGGACTAGCTAACACACTGGAGGGACTAGCTAACACACTGGAGGGACTAGCTAACACACTGGAGGGACTAGCTAACACACTGGAGGGATTAGCTAACATACTGGAGGGACTAGCTAACACAGTGGAGGGTCTAGCTAACACACTGGAGGGACTAGCTAACACACTGGAGGGACTAGCTAACACACTGGAGGGACTAGCTAACAGAGCTAGCTAACATACTGGAGGGACTAGCTAACACACTGGAGGGACTAGCTAACACACTGGAGGGACTAGCTAACACACTGGAGGGACTAGCTAACACACTGGAGGGACTAGCTAACACACTGGAGGGACTAGCTAACACACTGGAGGGACTAGCTAACACACTGGAGGGTCTAGCTAACACACTGGAGGGACTAGCTAACACACTGGAGGGACTAGCTAACACACTGGAGGGACTAGCTAACACACTGGAGGGACTAGCTAACACACTGGAGGGACTAGCTAACACACTGGAGGGACTAGCTAACATACTGGAGGGACTAGCTAACACACTGGAGGGACTAGCTAACACACTGGAGGGACTAGCTAACACACTGGAGGGACTAGCTAACACACTGGAGGGACTAGCTAACACACTGGAGGGACTAGCTAACACACTGGAGGGACTAGCTAACACACTGGAGGGACTAGCTAGCACACTGGAGGGACTAGCTAACACACTGGAGGGACTAGCTAACACACTGGAGGGACTAGCTAACACACTGGAGGGACTAGCTAACACACTGGAGGGCCTAGCTAACACACTGGAGGGGCTAGCTAACACACTGGAGGGACTAGCTAACACACTGGAGGGACTAGCTAACACACTGGAGGGACTAGCTAACACACTGGAGGGACTAGCTAACATACTGGAGGGCCTAGCTAACACACTGGAGGGACTAGCTAACATACTGGAGGGACTAGCTAACACACTGGAGGGACTAGCTAACAGAGCTAGCTAACATACTGGAGGGACTAGCTAACACACTGGAGGGACTAGCTAACAGAGCTAGCTAACATACTGGAGGGACTAGCTAACACACTGGAGGGACTAGCTAACACACTGGAGGGACTAGCTAACACACTGGAGGGACTAGCTAACACACTGGAGGGACTAGCTAACACACTGGAGGGACTAGCTAACACACTGGAGGGACAAGCTAGCACACTGGAGGGACTAGCTAACACACTGGAGGGACTAGCTAGCACACTGGAGGGACTAGCTAACACACTGGAGGGGCTAGCTAACACACTGGAGGGACTAGCTAACACACTGGAGGGACTAGCTAACACACTGGAGGGGCTAGCTTACACACTGGAGGGTCTAGCTAACACACTGGAGGGACTAGCTAACACACTGGAGGGACTAGCTAACACACTGGAGGGGCTAGATAACACACTGGAGGGGCTAGCTAACATTCTGGAGGGACTAGCTAACACACTGGAGGGGATAGCTAACACACTGGAGGGACTAGCTAACACACTGGAGGGACTAGCTAACACACTGGAGGGACTAGCTAACATACTGGAGGGACTAGCTAACACACTGGAGGGACTAGCTAACACACTGGAGGGGCTAGCTAACACACTGGAGGGACTAGCTAACACACTGGAGGGACTAGCTAACACACTGGAGGGACTAGCTAACACACTGGAGGGACTAGCTAACACACTGGAGGGACTAGCTAACACACTGGAGGGACTAGCTAACACACTGGAGGGACTAGCTAACATACTGGAGGGACTAGCTAACACACTGGAGGGACTAGCTAACATACTGGAGGGACTAGCTAACACACTGGAGGGACTAGCTAACACACTGGAGGGACTAGCTAACACACTGGAGGGACTAGCTAACACACTGGAGGGACTAGCTAACACACTGGAGGGACTAGCTAACACACTGGAGGGGCTAGCTAACACACTGGAGGGACTAGCTAACACACTGGAGGGACTAGCTAACAGACTGGAGGGACTAGCTAACACACTGGAGGGACTAGCTAACAGACTGGAGGGACTAGCTAACACACTGGAGGGGCTAGCTAACATACTGGAGGGACTAGCTAACACACTGGAGGGACTAGCTAACACACTGGAGGGGCTAGCTAACACACTGGAGGGACTAGCTAACACACTGGAGGGGATAGCTAACACACTGGAGGGACTAGCTAACAAACTGGAGGGACTAGCTAACACACTGGAGGGACTAGCTAACACACGGGAGGGACTAGCTAACACACTGGAGGGGCTAGCTAACACACTGGAGGGACTAGATAACACACTGGAGGGACTAGCTAACACACTGGAGGGGCTAGCTAACACACTGGAGGGGCTAGCTAACACACTGGAGGGGCTAGCTAACACACTGGAGGGACTAGCTAACATACTGGAGGGACTAGCTAACACACTGGAGGGACTAGCTAACACACTGGAGGGACTAGCTAACACACTGGAGGGGCTAGCTAACACACTGGAGGGACTAGCTAACACACTGGAGGGACTAGCTAACACACTGGAGGGACTAGCTAACACACTGGAGGGACTAGCTAACACACTGGAGGGACTAGCTAACACACTGGAGGGGCTAGCTAACATACTGGAGGGACTAGCTAACACACTGGAGGGGCTAGCTGACACACTGGAGGGACTAGCTAACACACTTGAGGGACTAGCTAACACACTGGAGGGACTAGCTAACATACTGGAGGGACTAGCTAACAAACTGGAGGGACTAGCTAACACACTGGAGGGACTAGCTAACACACGGGAGGGACTAGCTAACACACTGGAGGGGCTAGCTAACACACTGGAGGGACTAGATAACACACTGGAGGGACTAGCTAACACACTGGAGGGGCTAGCTAACACACTGGAGGGGCTAGCTAACACACTGGAGGGGCTAGCTAACATACTGGAGGGACTAGCTAACAAACTGGAGGGACTAGCTAACACACTGGAGGGACTAGCTAACACACGGGAGGGACTAGCTAACACACTGGAGGGGCTAGCTAACACACTGGAGGGACTAGATAACACACTGGAGGGACTAGCTAACACACTGGAGGGGCTAGCTAACACACTGGAGGGGCTAGCTAACACACTGGAGGGGCTAGCTAACATACTGGAGGGACTAGCTAACATACTGGAGGGACTAGCTAACACACTGGAGGGACTAGCTAACACACTGGAGGGACTAGCTAACACACTGGAGGGGCTAGCTAACACACTGGAGGGACTAGCTAACACACTGGAGGGACTAGCTAACACACTGGAGGGACTAGCTAACACACTGGAGGGACTAGCTAACACACTGGAGGGACTAGCTAACACACTGGAGGGGCTAGCTAACATACTGGAGGGACTAGCTAACACACTGGAGGGGCTAGCTGACACACTGGAGGGACTAGCTAACACACTTGAGGGACTAGCTAACACACTGGAGGGACTAGCTAACATACTGGAGGGACTAGCTAACACACTGGAGGGACTAGCTAACACACTGGAGGGACTAGCTAACACACTCGAGGGACTAGCTAACACACTGGAGGGACTAGCTGACACACTGGAGGGGCTAGCTAACACACTGGAGGGACTAGCTAACATACTGGAGGGACTAGCTAACATACTGGAGGGACTAGCTAACACACTGGAGGGACTAGCTAACACACTGGAGGGACTAGCTAAAACACTGGAGGGACTAGCTAACATACTGGAGGGACTAGCTAACACACTGGAGGGACTAGCTAACACACTGGAGGGACTAGCTAACACACTGGAGGGACTAGCTAACACACTGGAGGGACTAGCTGACACACTGGAGGGACTAGCTGACACACTGGAGGGACTAGCTAACACACTGGAGGGTCTAGCTAACACACTGGAGGGACTAGCTAACACACTGGAGGGACTAGCTGACACACTGGAGGGACTAGCTAACACACTGGAAGGACTAGCTAACACACTGGAGGGACTAGCTAACATACTGGAGGGACTAGCTAACATACTGGAGGGACTAGCATTCACAATCACAGTCCCATTAGCATTAGCATTTACAATCACAGTTCCATTAGCATTAGCATTCACAATCACAGTCCCATTAGCATTAGCATTCACAATCACAGTTCCATTAGCATTAGCATTCACAATCACAGTCCCATTAGCATTAGCATTCACAATCACAGTTCCATTAGCATTAGCATTCACAATCACATTCCCATTAGCATTAGCATTCACAATCACAGTCCCATTAGCATTAGCATTATATAAGTGTTACATTATTAATTCACACATATATTAATATATTAATCATAAAAAGGGCCCTTAACCCTTTCATACACAAAATCCGGGAGACGTTACAGCCGGTAAACGTTACCGGTAAAATGTTTTATTTCCTTAGTAGCCATGGAGTTGCTCTCCATTTACAGATACACGGTTAACATTACCGTTACTAGCGACATTACCGGCAGAGAGAGAGGGGAATTAGAATCCAGTCTCTAGTTGCTCTCCATTTACAGATACACGGTTAACATTACCGTTACTGGCAACATTACCGGCAGAGAGAGAGGGGAATTAGAATCCAGTCTCTAGTGTCCAGAACAGCCTTTCTTTTATCATCAGGAGCACACAGACACAGACACAGACACAGACACAGATACATACACAGACACAGACACAGACACAGACACAGACACAGACACAGACACAGACACAGACACAGACACAGATACAGACACAGACACAGACACAGACACGGATACAGACACAGACACAGACACAGACACAGACACAGACACAGACACGGATACAGACACGGATACAGACACAGACACAGACACAGACACAGATACAGATACAGACACAGACACAGACACAGACACAGACACAGACACAGACACAGATACAGACACAGACACAGATACAGACACAGACACAGATACAGACACAGGCACATACACAGATACAGATACAGATACAGATACAGATACAGATACAGACACAGGCACAGATACATACACAGATACAGACACAGACAGACACGGATACAGTTGCAGACACAGACAATGATAAAATTATAATTCCTTATCAGATCTAATTCTTTAGGCTCTGACTGCAACAGCTAGGCCACTTCAAACATTAGAAGACTCCATGTTAACAACAGCTAGGCCACTTCAAACATTAACAGACTCCATATTAACAACAGCTAGGCCACTTCAAACATTAGAAGACTCCATATTAACAACAGCTAGACCACTTCAAACATTAGAAGACTCCATTTTAACAACAGCTAGGCCACTTCAAACATTAGAAGACTCCATATTAACAACAGCTAGGCCACTTCAAACATTAGAAGACTCCATATTAACAACAGCTAGGCCACTTCAAACATTAGAAGACTCCATATTAACAACAGCTAGGCCACTTCAAACATTAACAGACTCCATATTAACAACAGCTAGGCCACTTCAAACATTAGAAGACTCCATATTAACAACAGCTAGACCACTTCAAACATTAGAAGACTCCATATTAACAACAGCTAGGCCACTTCAAACATTACAAGACTCCATTTTAACAATAGCTAGGCCACTTCAAACATTAGAAGACTCCATATTAACAACAGCTAGGCCACTTCAAACATTACAAGACTCCATTTTAACAATAGCTTGGCCACTTCCAACATTAGAAGACTCCATATTAACAACCAGCTTGACCTGGATCCAATTTGACTTTTCAATGTCAGCTCATATTTGCATATCAGCTTAATCAACTTAAATAATGTACAGAAGATCAGAAAATATATAATAAAAATAAACATTCTATGGAACTAAGATTGCAGGCTTTAGACCCACAGGCGCTAACAGTAATGGCTCAATTAACAGTTTTGATAAATAGTGGCAACAGGAAATAGATCAGTCCTGAAGATGGGAGAAGATGAGAGAGGTGATTCCATGAGGAGATGAGGAAATAACACTGACTTTAACATGAGCAATTTTAAAATCTCTCAGAGGAACACAGCTCACAAACCCATACATACTTCCTATACACACACACACAGAGACCTGCAGAGCTGTAGTAGAAAGAAAAAAAGGGAGAGAGAGAGAGAGATAAAGAGATGGGGAGAAAGAGAGAGAGATATGAGGGGAGAGAGAGAGATGGGGAGAGAGAGAGAGATATGAGGGGAGAGAGAAAGATGGGGAGAGAGAGAGAGATATGAGGGGAGAGAGAAAGATGGGGAGAGAGAGAGAGATATGAGGGGAGAGGGAGAAAGAGAGACAGAGAGAGAAAGATGGGGAGAGAGAGAGAGAGACATGGGAGAGGGAGAGAGAAATGGGGAGAGGGAGAGAGAAATGGGGAGAGGGAGAAAGAGAGACAGAGAGAGAAAGATGGGGAGAGGGAGAAAGAGAGACAGAGAGAGAAAGATGGGGAGAGAGAGAGAGAGACATGGGAGAGGGAGAGAGAAATGGGGAGAGGGAGAGAGAGAAATGGGGAGAGGGAGAAAGAGAGAGACACAGTCTGACTATAGAGACCGGTCGTCACAGACAAACCTGGCTACCCAGAGAGGACAGGCTGTGCTCACTCTGCTCCAGGGGAGAGGTAGAGACAGAGCTGCATTTCCTATTACACTGTGACAAATACTAAGAGAATATTTCTTTCCCAAAATTATAATTCAATACAAAGAATTTGAAACTATAAAAGATAAAGAAGGCCTCCCGGGTGGCGCAGTGGTCTAGGGCACTGCATCGCAGTGCTAGCTGCGCCACCAGAGTCTCTGGGTTCGCGCCCAGGCTCTGTCGCAGCCGGCCGCGACCGGGAGGTCCGTGGGGCGACGCACAATTGGCATAGCATCGTCCGGGTTAGGGAGGGTTTGGCCGGTAGGGATATCCTTGTCTCATCGCGCTCCAGCGACTCCTGTGGCGGCCCGGGCGCAGTGCGCGCTAACCAAGGGGGCCAGGTACACGGTGTTTCCTCCGACACATTGGTGCGGCTGGCTTCCGGGTTGGAGGCGCGCTGTGTTAAGAAGCAGTGCGGCTTGGTTGGGTTGTGCTTCGGAGGACGCATGGCTTTCGACCTTCGTCTCTCCCGAGCCCGTACGGGAGTTGTAGCGATGAGACAAGATAGTAATTACTAGCGATTGGATACCACGAAAACTGGGGAGAAAATGGGATAAAAAATTAAATAAAGAAAATAAAAAAAAGATAAAGAAAAAATCTAATATTTATTGGGTGAAAAGCCAAAATGTGCAGTTTTGGCAGCCAAATATGTGTCCTCCTGCAACAACCTGAGGGACAGCCAGTGAAAAGTGCAAAGTAATGTGGATAATATTTCCCATATTCTTTTGTTTTGTCTTTCATACCAGGTCATGTGTCTTCTCAGTCATGTTGACACTGGTCTACTACCATTGCTTTAATGTATTGTTGTTCTGATTAATATTGTTATTGTAGTTGTTGTTAATGGTAATCCCATGTAAACCTATTATTATTGCTGTTGGTCCCACCATTTATTTATATATAAATATATTTTTTTATATTTTTTATATGTATACTTTGACAATGTAAGTAATAATGAACTTGCCATGTCAATAAAGTCAATTGAATTGAATTGAAATTGAGAGAGAGATGGGGAGAGAGAGATGGGGAGAGGGAGAGAGAGAGAGAGAGGAGAGACAGAGAGAGAGAGGAGAGACAGAGCGAGAGAAAGAGAGCATTCTATGCCATTAAAAAACAAATTGAAATTGAAATACCTATTAAAATGTGGCTAAAACTAATTGAATGTGTCATTGAACCAATTGCACTTCATGGTAGCGAGGTGAGGGGTCCACTTGCAAAACAAGATTTCATCAAATGGGACAAACATCCCATTGAAACCCTGCATTCAGAGTTCTGTAAGATTCTCCTACATGTCCAGAGGAAACCTACAGACAATGCATGCAGGGCAGAATTAGGCCAATATCCACTAATAATAAAAACTCAAAAAAGAGCAATTAAGTTTTGGAAACATCTAAATTACAGTGACCCCCTCTCATATCATTACCAAGCCCTGCAATGCCAAGAGCTGAGCAAAGAAAAGAGTCCCCTCATCCAGCTGCTCCTGGGGCTGAGTTCACAAACCTGTTCTACTAACACACTGAAGCCTCAGGACCAGAACATCCAAGCAATCAGAATAAAATAAATTAATACACAGTCAAAACAAAACTACATTGATTATTGGGAAACACAAGCACAATACAAAATGCAGTGCTGTCTGGCCCTAAATCGAAAGTACACCGTGGCTAAATATTTGACCATGGTTACTGATCAAAACCTTAGAAAAACCATGACAAAGTACAGGCTCACTGAGCACAGCCTTGCCATTGAGAAGGGTAGACACAGGAAAACCTGGCTCCCTGTAGAGGAAAGGCTGTGCAACCACTGCACAACCTGAGACGGAGCTGCATTTCCTGACAAAATGTAAAAAATAGAAAATAATTAGAGAGTGTCATTTCCCAAAATTTGAAACCCATATTGAAGGTTTCAAAGACCTCTCTGATGAGAGTAGGCTACCCGTCCTGTTGGGGGAGGACACAGAGAGCTGTGGGTTGGCAGCGCACTACATTGCTGCCTGCCATAAGGGAGGGACAGTGTCTGACAGACCAATCAACCTGCACATGTACTCTACTGTATGCTTATTGTTATTGTTCAATGTATGGTTATTTTGACCCTTGGTTATTGTTGTTACTGTTGTCCCGTTGACAATTTTGAGACTTATATTTTAATATTGTAAATATCCAAAGTAAGCTTTGGCAATATGTACATTGTTACGTAATGCCAATAAAGCAAATTGAATTTAATTGAAAGAGAGACAGACAGAGAGTCTGAGAGAGTATAGTAAGCAGTAACTTACTTATTATTACTATTATTGTTATTACTATTATTATTGTTGTTGTGATTTTGTGATTATCATTTCAAATAGCAGTGGTATGGGTGGTAATGGTAATGATAGCAGTATAATGACGATGGTAGTAGTAGTAGTACTGATGTAATGGTGAAGATGACAGTTTAGTTATAAGTTAGTTATATTTTCATTTCCCATATTTAGATTTTTATTACATTACATTCTACTATTGACTGTTACCATTTTATTGTTATTATTTTTGTATTTAATTTTGTATTATTATTTACTAACCATTTTATATTATTATTTGTTATTCTTTATCTTTTTTTTTATCATCCTCTCATCTCGTCCCTACCCTCCCCTCCTCTCATCTCCTCTCATCCCTACTCTCCTCTCTTCTCATCCGTACTCTCCCCTCCTATCATCTCCTCTCATCCCTACTCTCCTCTCCTCTCGTCCCTACTCTCCCATCCTCTCCTCTCCTCTCATCCATACTCTCCTCTCCTCTCATCCGTACTCTCCCCTCCTATCATCTCGTCCCTACCACCCCTCTCCTATTCCTGTCCCCCATCATTATTCCTCCCTCTATCTCTTCTCCCTTCTCTCCTCATCTCCCCTCATACAGCAGGGTACCCCTCTCCTCATCTCCCCTCATACAGCAGGGTAACCCCTCTCCTCATCTCCCCGCATACAGCAGGGTACCCCTCTCCTCATCTCCCCTCATACAGCAGGGTACCCCTCTCCTCATCTCCCCTCATACAGCAGGGTACCCCTCTCCTCTCCTCCCCTCATACAGCAGGGTACCCCTCTCCTCATCTCCCCTCATAGAGCAGGGTACCCCTCTCCTCTCCTCATACAGCAGGGTACCCCTCTCCTCTCCTCCCCTCATACAGCAGGGTACCCCTCTCCTCTCCTCCCCTCATACAGCAGGGTACCCCTCTCCTCATCTCCCCTCATAGAGCAGGGTACCCCTCTCCTCTCCTCCCCTCATACAGCAGGGTACCCCTCTCCTCTCCTCCCCTCATACAGCAGGGTACCCCTCTCCTCTCCTCCCCTCATAGAGCAGGGTACCCCTCTCCTCTCCTCCCCTCATACAGCAGGGTACCCCTCTCCTCATCTCCCCTCATAGAGCAGGGTACCCCTCTCCTCTCCTCCACTCATACAGCAGGGTACCCCTCGCCTCTCCTCCCCTCATACAGCAGGGTACCCCTCTCCTCATCTCCCCTCATAGAGCAGGGTACCCCTCTCCTCATCTCCCCTCATAGAGCAGGGTACCCCTCTCCTCTCCTCATACAGCAGGGTACCCCTCTCCTCTCCTCCCCTCATACAGCAGGGTACCCCTCTCCTCTCCTCCCCTCATACAGCAGGGTACCCCTCTCCTCATCTCCCCTCATAGAGCAGGGTACCCCTCTCCTCTCCTCCCCTCATACAGCAGGGTACCCCTCTCCTCATCTCCCCTCATAGAGCAGGGTACCCCTCTCCTCTCCTCCCCTCATACAGCAGGGTACCCCTCTCCTCATCTCCCCTCATAGAGCAGGGTACCCCTCTCCTCATCTCCCCTCATAGAGCAGGGTACCCCTCTCCTCTCCTCCCCTCATACAGCAGGGTACCCCTCTCCTCATCTCCCCTCATACAGCAGGGTACCCCTCTCCTCTCCTACCCTCATACAGCAGGGTACCCCTCTCCTCTCCTACCCTCATACAGCAGGGTACCCCTCTCCTCTCCTCCCCTCATACAGCAGGGTACCCCTCTCCTCATCTCCCCTCATACAGCAGGGTACCCCTCTCCTCATCTCCCCTCATAGAGCAGGGTACCCCTCTCCTCTCCTCCCCTCATACAGCAGGGTACCCCTCTCCTCATCTCCCCTCATAGAGCAGGGTACCCCTCTCCTCATCTCCCCTCATACAGCAGGGTACCCCTCTCCTCATCTCCCCTCATACAGCAGGGTACCCCTCTCCTCATCTCCCCTCATACAGCAGGGTACCCCTCTCCTCTCCTCCCCTCATACAGCAGGGTACCCCTCTCCTCTCCTCCCCTCATACAGCAGGGTACCCCTCTCCTCATCTCCCCTCATACAGCAGGGTACCCCTCTCCTCATCTCCCCTCATACAGCAGGGTACCCCTCTCCTCATCTCCCCTCATACAGCAGGGTACCCCTCTCCTCATCTCCCCTCATACAGCAGGGTACCCCTCTCCTCTCCTCCCCTCATACAGCAGGGTACCCCTCTCCTCTCCTCCCCTCATACAGCAGGGTACCCCTCTCCTCTCCTCCCCTCATACAGCAGGGTACCCCTCTCCTCTCCTCCCCTCATACAGCAGGGTACCCCTCTCCTCCCCTCATACAGCAGGGTACCCCTCTCCTCCCCTCATACAGCAGGGTACCCCTCTCCTCTCCTCCCCTCATACAGCAGGGTACCCCTCTCCTCTCCTCCCCTCATACAGCAGGGTACCCCTCTCCTCTCCTCCCCTCATACAGCAGGGTACCCCTCTCCTCCCCTCATACAGCAGGGTACCCCTCTCCTCTCCTCCCCTCATAGAGCAGGGTACCCCTCTCCTCATCTCCCCTCATAGAGCAGGGTACCCCTCTCCTCTCCTCCCCTCATACAGCAGGGTACCCCTCTCCTCATCTCCCCTCATACAGCAGGGTACCCCTCTCCTCTCCTACCCTCATACAGCAGGGTACCCCTCTCCTCTCCTACCCTCATACAGCAGGGTACCCCTCTCCTCTCCTCCCCTCATACAGCAGGGTACCCCTCTCCTCATCTCCCCTCATACAGCAGGGTACCCCTCTCCTCATCTCCCCTCATACAGCAGGGTACCCCTCTCCTCATCTCCCCTCATACAGCAGGGTACCCCTCTCCTCATCTCCCCTCATACAGCAGGGTACCCCTCTCCTCATCTCCCCTCATACAGCAGGGTACCCCTCTCCTCATCTCCCCTCATACAGCAGGGTACCCCTCTCCTCATCTCCCCTCATACAGCAGGGTACCCCTCTCCTCTCCTCCCCTCATACAGCAGGGTACCCCTCTCCTCTCCTCCCCTCATACAGCAGGGTACCCCTCTCCTCATCTCCCCTCATACAGCAGGGTACCCCTCTCCTCATCTCCCCTCATACAGCAGGGTACCCCTCTCCTCATCTCCCCTCATACAGCAGGGTACCCCTCTCCTCATCTCCCCTCATACAGCAGGGTACCCCTCTCCTCTCCTCCCCTCATACAGCAGGGTACCCCTCTCCTCTCCTCCCCTCATACAGCAGGGTACCCCTCTCCTCTCCTCCCCTCATACAGCAGGGTACCCCTCTCCTCTCCTCCCCTCATACAGCAGGGTACCCCTCTCCTCCCCTCATACAGCAGGGTACCCCTCTCCTCTCCTCCCCTCATACAGCAGGGTACCCCTCTCCTCTCCTCCCCTCATACAGCAGGGTACCCCTCTCCTCTCCTCCCCTCATACAGCAGGGTACCCCTCTCCTCTCCTCCCCTCATACAGCAGGGTACCCCTCTCCTCATCTCCCCTCATACAGCAGGGTACCCCTCTCCTCTCCTCCCCTCATACAGCAGGGTACCCCTCTCCTCTCCTCCCCTCATACAGCAGGGTACCCCTCTCCTCATCTCCCCTCATACAGCAGGGTACCCCTCTCCTCATCTCCCCTCATACAGCAGGGTACCCCTCTCCTCATCTCCCCTCATACAGCAGGGTACCCCTCTCCTCATCTCCCCTCATACAGCAGGGTACCCCTCTCCTCTCCTCCCCTCATACAGCAGGGTACCCCTCTCCTCTCCTCCCCTCATACAGCAGGGTACCCCTCTCCTCTCCTCCCCTCATACAGCAGGGTACCCCTCTCCTCTCCTCCCCTCATACAGCAGGGTACCCCTCTCCTCCCCTCATACAGCAGGGTACCCCTCTCCTCTCCTCCCCTCATACAGCAGGGTACCCCTCTCCTCTCCTCCCCTCATACAGCAGGGTACCCCTCTCCTCTCCTCCCCTCATACAGCAGGGTACCCCTCTCCTCTCCTCCCCTCATACAGCAGGGTACCCCTCTCCTCATCTCCCCTCATACAGCAGGGTACCCCTCTCCTCTCCTCCCCTCATACAGCAGGGTACCCCTCTCCTCTCCTCCCCTCATACAGCAGGGTACCCCTCTCCTCATCTCCCCTCATACAGCAGGGTACCCCTCTCCTCATCTCCCCTCATACAGCAGGGTACCCCTCTCCTCTCCTCCCCTCATACAGCAGGGTACCCCTCTCCTCTCCTCCCCTCATACAGCAGGGTACCCCTCTCCTCATCTCCCCTCATAGAGCAGGGTACCCCTCTCCTCATCTCCCCTCATACAGCAGGGTACCCCTCTCCTCCCCTCATACAGCAGGGTACCCCTCTCCTCATCTCCCCTCATACAGCAGGGTACCCCTCTCCTCATCTCCCCTCATACAGCAGGGTACCCCTCTCCTCATCTCCCCTCATACAGCAGGGTACCCCTCTCCTCATCTCCCCTCATAGAGCAGGGTACCCCTCTCCTCTCCTCCCCTCATACAGCAGGGTACCCCTCTCCTCTCCTACCCTCATAGAGCAGGGTACCCCTCTCCTCTCCTACCCTCATAGAGCAGGGTACCCCTCTCCTCCCCTCATACAGCAGGGTACCCCTCTCCTACCCTCATAGAGCAGGGTACCCCTCTCCTCCCCTCATACAGCAGGGTACCCCTCTCCTCTCCTCCCCTCATACAGCAGGGTACCCCTCTCCTCTCCTCCCCTCATACAGCAGGGTACCCCTCTCCTCTCCTCCCCTCATACAGCAGGGTACCCCTCTCCTCTCCTCCCCTCATACAGCAGGGTACCCCTCTCCTCTCCTCCCCTCATACAGCAGGGTACCCCTCTCCTCTCCTCCCCTCATACAGCAGGGTACCCCTCTCCTCTCCTCCCCTCATACAGCAGGGTACCCCTCTCCTCTCCTCCCCTCATACAGCAGGGTACCCCTCTCCTCTCCTCCCCTCATAGAGCAGGGTACCCCTCTCCTCTCCTCCCCTCATACAGCAGGGTACCCCTCTCCTCTCCTCCCCTCATACAGCAGGGTACCCCTCTCCTCTCCTCCCCTCATAGAGCAGGGTACCCCTCTCCTCTCCTCCCCTCATACAGCAGGGTACCCCTCTCCTCCCCTCATACAGAAGGGTACCCCTCTCCTCTCCTCCCCTCATACAGCAGGGTACCCCTCTCCTCTCCTCCCCTCATACAGCAGGGTACCCCTCTCCTCTCCTCCCCTCATACAGCAGGGTACCCCTCTCCTCTCCTCCCCTCATACAGCAGGGTACCCCTCTCCTCTCCTCCCCTCATACAGCAGGGTACCCCTCTCCTCTCCTCCCCTCATACAGCAGGGTACCCCTCTCCTCTCCTTCCCTCATACAGCAGGGTACCCCTCTCCTCTCCTCCCCTCATACAGCAGGGTACCCCTCTCCTCTCCTCCCCTCATAGAGCAGGGTACCCCTCTCCTCTCCTCCCCTCATAGAGCAGGGTACCCCTCTCCTCTCCTCCCCTCATACAGCAGGGTACCCCTCTCCTCTCCTCCCCTCATACAGCAGGGTACCCCTCTCCTCTCCTCCCCTCATACAGCAGGGTACCCCTCTCCTCTCCTCCCCTCATACAGCAGGGTACCCCTCTCCTCTCCTCCCCTCATACAGCAGGGTACCCCTCTCCTCTCCTCCCCTCATAGAGCAGGGTACCCCTCTCCTCTCCTCCCCTCATACAGCAGGGTACCCCTCTCCTCTCCTCCCCTCATACAGCAGGGTACCCCTCTCCTCTCCTCCCCTCATAGAGCAGGGTACCCCTCTCCTCTCCTCCCCTCATACAGCAGGGTACCCCTCTCCTCCCCTCATACAGCAGGGTACCCCTCTCCTCTCCTCCCCTCATACAGCAGGGTACCCCTCTCCTCTCCTCCCCTCATACAGCAGGGTACCCCTCTCCTCTCCTCCCCTCATACAGCAGGGTACCCCTCTCCTCTCCTCCCCTCATACAGCAGGGTACCCCTCTCCTCTCCTCCCCTCATACAGCAGGGTACCCCTCTCCTCTCCTCCCCTCATACAGCAGGGTACCCCTCTCCTCTCCTCCCCTCATACAGCAGGCTACCCCTCTCCTCTCCTCCCCTCATACAGCAGGGTACCCCTCTCCTCTCCTCCCCTCATAGAGCAGGGTACCCCTCTCCTCTCCTCCCCTCATAGAGCAGGGTACCCCTCTCCTCTCCTCCCCTCATACAGCAGGGTACCCCTCTCCTCTCCTCCCCTCATACAGCAGGGTACCCCTCTCCTCTCCTCCCCTCATACAGCAGGGTACCCCTCTCCTCTCCTCCCCTCATACAGCAGGGTACCCCTCTCCTCTCCTCCCCTCATACAGCAGGGTACCCCTCTCCTCTCCTCCCCTCATAGAGCAGGGTACCCCTCTCCTCTCCTCCCCTCATAGAGCAGGGTACCCCTCTCCTCTCCTCCCCTCATACAGCAGGGTACCCCTCTCCTCTCCTCCCCTCATACAGCAGGGTACCCCTCTCCTCATCTCCCCTCATACAGCAGGGTACCCCTCTCCTCTCCTACCCTCATACAGCAGGGTACCCCTCTCCTCTCCTCCCCTCATACAGCAGGGTACCCCTCTCCTCTCCTCCCCTCATACAGCAGGGTACCCCTCTCCTCTCCTCCCCTCATACAGCAGGGTACCCCTCTCCTCATCTCCCCATACAGCAGGGTACCCCTCTCCTCTCCTACCCTCATACAGCAGGGTACCCCTCTCCTCTCCTCCCCTCATACAGCAGGGTACCCCTCTCCTCTCCTCCCCTCATACAGCAGGGTACCCCTCTCCTCTCCTCCCCTCATACAGCAGGGTACCCCTCTCCTCATCTCCCCTCATACAGCAGGGTACCCCTCTCCTCTCCTACCCTCATACAGCAGGGTACCCCTCTCCTCTCCTCCCCTCATACAGCAGGGTACCCCTCTCCTCTCCTCCCCTCATACAGCAGGGTACCCCTCTCCTCTCCTCCCCTCATAGAGCAGGGTACCCCTCTCCTCTCCTCCCCTCATAGAGCAGGGTACCCCTCTCCTCTCCTCCCCTCATACAGCAGGGTACCCCTCTCCTCTCCTCCCCTCATACAGCAGGGTACCCCTCTCCTCATCTCCCCTCATACAGCAGGGTACCCCTCTCCTCATCTCCCCTCATACAGCAGGGTACCCCTCTCCTCTCCTCCCCTCATACAGCAGGGTACCCCTCTCCTCTCCTACCCTCATACAGCAGGGTACCCCTCTCCTCATCTCCCCTCATACAGCAGGGTACCCCTCTCCTCATCTCCCCTCATACAGCAGGGTACCCCTCTCCTCATCTCCCCTCATACAGCAGGGTACCCCTCTCCTCATCTCCCCTCATACAGCAGGGTACCCCTCTCCTCTCCTCCCCTCATACAGCAGGGTACCCCTCTCCTCTCCTCCCCTCATACAGCAGGGTACCCCTCTCCTCTCCTCCCCTCATACAGCAGGGTACCCCTCTCCTCTCCTCCCCTCATACAGCAGGGTACCCCTCTCCTCTCCTACCCTCATACAGCAGGGTACCCCTCTCCTCTCCTACCCTCATACAGCAGGGTACCCCTCTCCTCATCTCCCCTCATACAGCAGGGTACCCCTCTCCTCATCTCCCCTCATACAGCAGGGTACCCCTCTCCTCATCTCCCCTCATACAGCAGGGTACCCCTCTCCTCTCCTCCCCTCATACAGCAGGGTACCCCTCTCCTCTCCTCCCCTCATACAGCAGGGTACCCCTCTCCTCATCTCCCCTCATACAGCAGGGTACCCCTCTCCTCATCTCCCCTCATACAGCAGGGTACCCCTCTCCTCATCTCCCCTCATACAGCAGGGTACCCCTCTCCTCTCCTCCCCTCATACAGCAGGGTACCCCTCTCCTCTCCTCCCCTCATACAGCAGGGTACCCCTCTCCTCTCCTCCCCTCATACAGCAGGGTACCCCTCTCCTCTCCTCCCCTCATACAGCAGGGTACCCCTCTCCTCCCCTCATACAGCAGGGTACCCCTCTCCTCTCCTCCCCTCATACAGCAGGGTACCCCTCTCCTCTCCTCCCCTCATACAGCAGGGTACCCCTCTCCTCTCCTCCCCTCATACAGCAGGGTACCCCTCTCCTCTCCTCCCCTCATACAGCAGGGTACCCCTCTCCTCATCTCCCCTCATACAGCAGGGTACCCCTCTCCTCTCCTCCCCTCATACAGCAGGGTACCCCTCTCCTCTCCTCCCCTCATACAGCAGGGTACCCCTCTCCTCATCTCCCCTCATACAGCAGGGTACCCCTCTCCTCATCTCCCCTCATACAGCAGGGTACCCCTCTCCTCATCTCCCCTCATACAGCAGGGTACCCCTCTCCTCATCTCCCCTCATACAGCAGGGTACCCCTCTCCTCTCCTCCCCTCATACAGCAGGGTACCCCTCTCCTCTCCTCCCCTCATACAGCAGGGTACCCCTCTCCTCTCCTCCCCTCATACAGCAGGGTACCCCTCTCCTCTCCTCCCCTCATACAGCAGGGTACCCCTCTCCTCCCCTCATACAGCAGGGTACCCCTCTCCTCTCCTCCCCTCATACAGCAGGGTACCCCTCTCCTCTCCTCCCCTCATACAGCAGGGTACCCCTCTCCTCTCCTCCCCTCATACAGCAGGGTACCCCTCTCCTCTCCTCCCCTCATACAGCAGGGTACCCCTCTCCTCATCTCCCCTCATACAGCAGGGTACCCCTCTCCTCTCCTCCCCTCATACAGCAGGGTACCCCTCTCCTCTCCTCCCCTCATACAGCAGGGTACCCCTCTCCTCATCTCCCCTCATACAGCAGGGTACCCCTCTCCTCATCTCCCCTCATACAGCAGGGTACCCCTCTCCTCTCCTCCCCTCATACAGCAGGGTACCCCTCTCCTCTCCTCCCCTCATACAGCAGGGTACCCCTCTCCTCATCTCCCCTCATAGAGCAGGGTACCCCTCTCCTCATCTCCCCTCATACAGCAGGGTACCCCTCTCCTCCCCTCATACAGCAGGGTACCCCTCTCCTCATCTCCCCTCATACAGCAGGGTACCCCTCTCCTCATCTCCCCTCATACAGCAGGGTACCCCTCTCCTCATCTCCCCTCATACAGCAGGGTACCCCTCTCCTCATCTCCCCTCATAGAGCAGGGTACCCCTCTCCTCTCCTCCCCTCATACAGCAGGGTACCCCTCTCCTCTCCTACCCTCATAGAGCAGGGTACCCCTCTCCTCTCCTACCCTCATAGAGCAGGGTACCCCTCTCCTCCCCTCATACAGCAGGGTACCCCTCTCCTACCCTCATAGAGCAGGGTACCCCTCTCCTCCCCTCATACAGCAGGGTACCCCTCTCCTCTCCTCCCCTCATACAGCAGGGTACCCCTCTCCTCTCCTCCCCTCATACAGCAGGGTACCCCTCTCCTCTCCTCCCCTCATACAGCAGGGTACCCCTCTCCTCTCCTCCCCTCATACAGCAGGGTACCCCTCTCCTCTCCTCCCCTCATACAGCAGGGTACCCCTCTCCTCTCCTCCCCTCATACAGCAGGGTACCCCTCTCCTCTCCTCCCCTCATACAGCAGGGTACCCCTCTCCTCTCCTCCCCTCATACAGCAGGGTACCCCTCTCCTCTCCTCCCCTCATAGAGCAGGGTACCCCTCTCCTCTCCTCCCCTCATACAGCAGGGTACCCCTCTCCTCTCCTCCCCTCATACAGCAGGGTACCCCTCTCCTCTCCTCCCCTCATAGAGCAGGGTACCCCTCTCCTCTCCTCCCCTCATACAGCAGGGTACCCCTCTCCTCCCCTCATACAGAAGGGTACCCCTCTCCTCTCCTCCCCTCATACAGCAGGGTACCCCTCTCCTCTCCTCCCCTCATACAGCAGGGTACCCCTCTCCTCTCCTCCCCTCATACAGCAGGGTACCCCTCTCCTCTCCTCCCCTCATACAGCAGGGTACCCCTCTCCTCTCCTCCCCTCATACAGCAGGGTACCCCTCTCCTC